>NW_005841900.1:3715314-3715682 GCF_000455745.1 Alligator sinensis | reverse complement strand
GCATAGAGGGGGAGGATCACCTCCTTGGTCCTGCTTGAAATGCATCTGTGGATGCACGACAAGGTACAGTTGGCCTTCCTAGCCACCTCCCCAGCCATGTTTATCTTGGAGCCATGTTCATCTTGGCATTCATCTAACAGCCATGTTCATCTTGGAGTCAATAATGACTTCAAGATCCTTTTCCACCTCCGTGCTGACAAGAGGGGAGTTCCCCAGCTTGTAGGTATGGTGCCGGTTGTTCCTCCCCAGGTGCATCACCTTGCACTTGTTTGTGTTGAACCCCATCCTGTTCTCCTCCGCCCATCCTTGTAACCTGTCAAGGTCCGACTGTAGCCTGTTGCTCCCTTCTATTGTGCCCACATCCCCCC
>NW_005841900.1:3707594-3714556 GCF_000455745.1 Alligator sinensis | reverse complement strand
CCCGTCGCGTCCTGCAAGGGCCCCACATTACCTGGGGCCTTCTTTTTACTCCCTATGTATTTAAAAAAGGACTTCTTGTTGTCCTTAATCCGGGAAGCTAGTCCCAGTTCCATCTCTGCCTTGGCCTTCCTAACTACCCCCCTACACCCCCGAGCAACTGCCGAATAGTCCTCCTTGGTGATGACCCCTCCTTTCCCTTGGGAGTAAGCCTGCTTTTTCGCAAGGAGACATTCCCGGATGTTTTTGGTGAGCCATGGAGGCTTGTATGCTCTCCTGCCCCCTTTGATCCTCGTCGGGACTACCTTCTTTTGGGCTTGGAGGATCGTCTCCTTAAGGAGCGACCACCCTTGAACACCAGGCTCTCCTCCCATCTGAGACTTCAGCGCCTCTCCAACTATCCTCCTTAGCATCCTCCTTAGCTCGTTGAAGTTCGCCCTCCTAAAATCTAGGGCCACAGCCTGACTGCTTGCCTTTGCCACCTTGCGCTGAATGGTGAATTCCAGCAGGCAGTGGTCACTGTCGCCCAGGGGGTCAAGCACCCGCAGCCCCCTCACCAGGTCATCGCCCATGGCCAACACCAAGTCCAACAAGGCATCCCCCCTGGTGGGGCTGTGCACCTCCTGGGTTAGATGAAGGTCCTGGACTCTGTCCAGGGTGTTGGGGTGGGGTAAGTGGTTGGGGTGGAGGTATGTAGGAGGGTGTGTGGGTGTGTTGAGGGTGGTAGGGTGGAGGTATTTAGGAGGGCATGTGAGTGTGTTTTTGCATGTGGTGGGGTAGGAGTGTGGGGGAGGTGGTGGGAGGGCATGGGTGTATTTGGGAGGGTGTGGGTTTGTGTGTGGGTATGGCAGGGGTGGGGTATTTTGGAGTATGTGTGGGGGCTGTGGAAGTGTTTGGGTGTGTGTTGCAGGTATGATGGGGATGGGGTGTGTGGGAGGGTAGGGGTGAGGGGAGTGGGTCCTCCTAGTTGTATGTGGTGGCAGCAAGCAGGGCCAGCCCTGCCTGGCCCTATAGCATGCAGCTCCCGCACTTCCACCTCAGTCCCTGGCCGCAGGTTGCGGCAGGATGCAGGGCCAGCCCCACCCAGCCCCATAACATAAGTCCCTGGCTACACGTCACCAGCATGTGGGGCCAGCCCCACCCAGCCCAGTAGTGTGCCCGCTCGAGTCCCCAGCTGCACATGGTGGCAGGGTGCAGGGTCAGGCCAGCTCCACAGCACACAGCTCTCAGGCTCCCACCCCAGTCCCCAGTCGCATGTGATAGCAGCATGTGGGGCAGCCCCACCTGGCCCTATAGTACACAGTTCCCCACACTCCCACCCCTTTCCCCAGTGGGAGTCCCTGGCCCAGGCCTGGTGGGGCCCTTACCTGAATTCCTGCTTTTACAGGCAGAGGGGCTGGAAACAGCCTCAGGGTAGCTAGCAAAAGATCTGCCAGGCAGAGACATCTAGTCTGTAGTACCTCCTGGGTTGGGGTATGGGGGTGGAGGGTTGCTTAGCAACCAGAGCTGCACCTCCTGAATGGAGGCACAACTTGTAGTGGGGCAGTCTAGGGCCAGGGCTTATGGAGGTGCCCTACAGGCTGGATGGAGTTGCCTGGTGAGTCAGATCAGGCCCCTCAGCTATATTTTGCCCAGCCTGGTCTAACCTGCTTGTGAAAGTTTCCAAGGATAGAGATTCCACAACTTCTCTAGGTAGCCTGTTCCAATCAATGCTTGACCACCCTCATAGCTGGAAAGTTCCTACTTATCTCCAGCCTAAATTTCCCATGTTGCCACTTGAGTCCATTGTTTGTAGTCCTGTCTCCTACAGCCTAAATAACCCTAGTTCTTTCAGACTTTCCTTATAAGTCTAGATCCCTGATCGTGTTTGTTGCTGACCTGGACTGTTTCCAAACTGCCCACATCTTTCTTGAAGTGTTTGGCCCAAAACTGAACACAGTACTCCAGGTGAGGCCTCAGTGGTGATGAACAGAGTGGAATTAGCAAGCGACAGTCCTGTGAACATCCCAGGATGCTGCTGTTTTGTTTCGTTTTGTGTTTTATTGCAGGAAAAGCACATTGTTGGCTGATATTTAGCTTATGGTCCACTGTAACCCCCAGGTCCTTCTTTGTATTTGTGCATTTGTGAATATGTAAATGTGTTATCCTGTCCCAAGTGCAGGCCTTCACACTTTTCCTTGTCGAATATCATCTCATTCACTGAAGATCATTTCTCTAATCTCTCCAGTTCATTCCGGACCCTAGCCTGGCCCTCTGGGGGCAGGGGTGGGGGCAATTCCACCCAATATGTTATCATCCACAAATTTGCTAAGTGTCCTCTAGATCTCAATGTCCAAATCATTAACAGAGATGTTGAATAATACCAGACAGTGCATCTGAAATAATTTAATATAGCAGGTAACTCTTTTAACATGCTCCTTTCAGATCTGGAGAGCTATGCTAGCTCACATTGTACACATAATAATATTTATGCCACCCTCTCATAATTAATATAGAATACTCATTTCTACCCGCATGTTTTCTTTCTAATACCCACCAGTTAAGTATGCTACATTGATATTTAGGGTTAACCTTGAGTTTATCTTTGATCATCTGGATCCATGTAAACCAGCCTCCTCTATCTATATCATGAATTCTAGCAGCCAACAAACTTATCCACAATATTTTTTGAGCCTGGCCCTTGTAAAGTCCTTTCGGTAATCAATCTGTGAACTACACGTCTCTCTTTGTGAGCTTGTTAATGCATTAGTGTACCTAGGGGTGGGTGAATGGGGCGCTTACCCCATACAGTGATTTAAAGGGAATTCCAGACTGTTGGCCCCAGGGGCTGATGTGCAGCAAGCCCAATCCCTGCCACAGCAGCCTGACCCTGTGCTTCTCCTACAGCAATAGCAACCTCTGTCAGAGCATAGGCACCGACTTTTATTTTTGGCGCAGGGAGGGGGAGGGCTAAGACAACAGACATATGGAAAGTTTTGTGCATTTCAGGTGACAACCCTCTTCCTGAGGGGGGTCAGGGTCCTCCAACTCTCACGTTCTCAGCACCTTTGAGTCAGTGTAGGGAGCCTGGGCCATGGCAGGTAAGACTATACTTCTCCATTCTCCACTTCCCCACCCTCCAGTAGTTGACATAAATTCCCAATTCCCTCACCCCAGGGTGCTGAAGGAGCCAACTGTGTACCTCTGTCACTATTTACCTGCAGTAGAGAGAAGTTAGATGCAGAGGGCAGCGAGCTGGAATGCAGGCACATGTCATTACTGCTGGCAGACTTCCTGTGTCAGACAGCTGCCTGCCTGGTTAAGTTCCAAACACAAAGCAGAGTGCAGAAGTGAAAGAGGCAAGCCATAGAGGGGTCAACCTCATCGCTGGAAATTCAGCAGAGGCTCAAAGTTCAGACTGGATGTCTGCTCAGAATTCAAGTTAGGGGAGAGATGGTTGGCATGCATGGGCTAGAGCAGAGTTTCTCAACCCATGGGTTGTGACCTAAAAGTGAGTCGCAAGAATATATGAAAGGGTTGAGAACAAGCTTTAAAAATGGATTTTCCTTTAAAGGAGAAAAATGCAGGAAACAGTGGCTTTCCCCTTGCAGACTGGCAGAGTTCCAGCTGGCAAGGGACTTTTTGGGGCTCACCATTTCTCACCAGCCCAACCCTACACACCTACTCCCCCGCTCCACACACAGTGGGACTGGGACCTAAGGGTGGGGGCAGTGGGTGGGGAGTAAGGGGCACTGGGTCAGGACTGGCCACTGATGTTAACAAATGGGTTCTGGTACAAAAAAGGTTGAGAACTACTGGGCTAGAGGACTGCTTTAGGGTTGACATTACTTAATCAGTGTATATAGGCCTAGTGGTTAGCTTCTATTCCAAAGACATAAGCCATGTATCTCCTATAAAAAATAGTTGTAGTAGTAATAGTAAAAATAGTTATGTTCTTCCAGGTGGGTGTTCTCATTAGCTGAATAAATATTGACCACAATTTTGAAGCTTAGTAAGCTCTTGGCTTCAAAGGTTTTAAATCTATAATGCACAATTGAGGAAATGTTTTATTCACCTTCTTTGAAATGATTGGTCAGTTGCACACTGAGTAAGGGATGTAGGTTAATTCAACTAGATGGACCATTGTTCTAGTGTTGTAGGGCAATACTTTGTTCCTAACTATAGTTTAGCTATATAGTTCATTAGGAAATTTGTTTACTTGCTTTTGGTGTATTATTTTTACTCAGAGGTCATTTTGTCAGTTCAGATTTATTTTATTTATTGTTATGGGTGTATCATACAGCTAGAATTGCTAGAATTACATTAATTAAATTCTATGGTTCTCATAGTAGATTAAAAGTTTAATTGTAAGAAGCAGCAACACATTGCATTAAGGAGCACTATTACCCTTGCAGTGTTAAAATTAAACTCAAAGTACATTGTTCCTTAGTGTGTAATCTGCTAAATCTTTAATGTTTTCCCAGACAGCTTGGTTAAAACTTAATCCATTAAAAAGTACTCTCACATAGAAACTTACAATTAAATAGGCTTATAATTTTTGTATACTTGTTACATTTATTACGTGCAGCTGGTCTCTTTGAAGTTCCAAATACTTCTTAAAAACTACCCAAGATAAAAATGTAAAGATCAATAGTTAATTGAATTACAATAATTAATTAATAAAAGAGCACTATAAGTACCTTTATAACACTGTTAAATAATACCAAGCATTAATAAAATCAGGCACAATTTTACATCTGCCAATTCCCTTCCATAATGAAACTTTGTCAGAGGTTCCCTTCCTTTCTCATACTCCATTTAATGTGAACACAGATGAGAACTTCAGAGAAGGAGAAGGTATTTTGTTTTGACTTCTTTCTTAAACATCTGCAGTTGTTGCTGGGATTGCAGATGACAGAGGAGGTGATACATGAGACAACATGTATTGAAACACCAAAGAATACCAAAGAGAAATTGGGAATTACTGTGCTAGGGCCTCATCCAAAGTCCATTAAAGTCCCAGTGGACTTTTCACTGATTTCAGTGATCTTCTTTTACTTCAAAGGTAAAAGTTCTTTCTACAGTTCATTGTTACTTTGACTCTTACAAGAGCTAGAAATGCTAACTCCTGTGTTTAGCCCCAGTGAGGTTTCATTGGCCGTGAGTGTTAATGTAAACACTTGCCATCATGAATTGTCTGCTTGCACTGAACCCTGGACCTCTGGTACTAAAAATAATCTCCCAAATGAGCAAAAAGGATGCCTTTCAGAAATAGTAAACTAATATTTGCTGTGGCCCAGCCACTTTTGGAAAATATGTAACATCCACAGTGATCAAACTGTCGATTGGTGTTAATGCTTGCTTGAGTTTGGAGCAGTCAAACTTCAGGCCAGCAGGGGCCTGGAGGACTGAAAGATAATAGTCTCCTCCCCGCCACCTTCCCCACCTCCCATTCCAGGATTTCCTCCTTCCCCCTAGGACTCTTCCCCTCCTTCCTGCTTATGGCTGCCCTTGCTGTCTATCCCAGGAGAGCAGGCAGGGAAGGGTTAACCTTCATGCCCAGCCACAGCTGCGAGGCTTCAGCTCTTCTTCCTGCTGAGTCCAGCCCAGAGAGTAGAAGTAGAAGCAGAACTGGCCCAGCAGGCAGGTTAACCATTCCCTGTGTGCTTTTCTGAGACAGATAGTGCAGGCAGCCACAAGAAAGCAGGGGACAGGATTGGGGATCTGGAGTGCTGGGGAGGCCAGGGGGTCATTGGGCCCAATCTGGGCCAGTAGGAGAGGGAGGTGAGTGGGGTGTCTACACTAAGGTGTAGCCTAGATTGGCTACATGAGCTAGTTAACATGGATCAGAGATAATCTTGCCTAGTTGGAGGTGTTACTGTGTAGACAGTCCAGGTGCTAAGAGCTCCAAGAGCCATCCAAAATTACCATTATATATTTTAGGTCAAATCCTAGATGATCCTCCAGTAATGTATCATCAAAGCTTGATATCAGGAACTTAATAAATCAGTAGTGTGAGAAACAGAACCCCTACCACCTGAGAATAAAGCCATAGCACCATTTACTGGTAGTTGTAGTAAACTCATCCTGGAAGAGGATGCATGGACCACATTAGGCAGTGGACTACATGAGTGAGTCAGTGAGTATTGAAGGAATTCAACATTTTATAGGATAAAAACTTTTTTTATCCAGTGGGGGAAAAATTTTCAAAAATATCACAATGACCTAGGACACGATCTTATTTTTAATAGTGAATGTGACACTTACAGCCCAGCTTCTGCGAGTTTCATAAGTGTTGCTCTAGTTCAGGGGTGGGCAATTATTTCGGGCGGAGGGCCGCTTACCCAGTTTTAGCAGGCTATCGAGGGCCACATGGGTAGACCTGCTCCTTGACAGGTGCCTTGCCCCTTGGTCACCCTCTTGGGACCAATGTTCCAGGGCCAGCATTGGTGGGGCCCAAAGCAGGGCACAGGCTGGCAGGGGTCTGTGGAGCCAGGCCGGGCTGCACCAGCAGGGAGAGTGGGGAGTTGGCCTGGCTCCATAGAGTCCCTGCCAGCTGGGACCCTGTGCTCCTGCCACCCTGTTCTAGGCCCCACCAACACTGGCCCCGGGACACCGGTGCTGGCCCCGTCTTCCCGCTGGCTCCTGCGCCCACTCACACTCAGTGCCCCTAGCCCCACGGTACAGGTGGGGGGCAGCGCACAGCCCTGTCCCCCTGCTCACTGGCAGGTAAGAAGCTGGTGCTGAGTGCAGGGAAAAGCGGCCCCTTGCCCACCCTGTGGCTGGCGCTCCCTGCTGCACAAGCTTGCAGCCCACGCGGGGCTGTCTGGAGCAGGCACAGACAGCCCCACATGGGTTGCAAGCTGCTACAGTGTGGGGCGCTGGCCATGGGGCAAACGAGGGGCCACTTTTCCCTGCACTCAGGACCAGCTTGTAACCCAGCCCCGCTGCCAGCCTGGGCTCTAAGGCGGCTCTGGGCTTGCCCG
>NW_005841900.1:3707263-3707567 GCF_000455745.1 Alligator sinensis | reverse complement strand
ACAGGTCAGTGTGGGCTGCGGCTGCCTGCCCGGAGCTTGTGCACTGGGCAGCCCAGAGGTGACAGTGGCAAACACTGCCCAGTGTGGCAAGCGGGGCGGGGGGCAGGGGGGATGCAGCTGCTGTCACCATGCGCAGCCCCGGTGAGCGAGGTCAAAGCTTGCACAGGGCCCAGGCTGGCAGTGGGACCAGGTTACAAGGTGGTGCTGAGCACGGGGTGAGGGGGAAGCGGCCCCTCCCTGCCCCGTGCCCAGCACCCTGCACTGCAGCCACTCGCAGCCCCCGGGCGGGGTCCCCGGCGCCGTC
>NW_005841900.1:3698229-3707148 GCF_000455745.1 Alligator sinensis | reverse complement strand
GGGGAAGTGGCCCCTTGCCCACCCGGTGGCCAGCGCTCCCTGTTGCAGCTGCTTGCAGCCCACGTGGGGCTGTCCAGAGCAGATACAGGCAGCACCATGCAGGCTGTGAGCAGCTGCAGCACATGGTGCCAGCCACAGGGTGGGTGAGGGGCCACTTTCCCTGCGCCCATGCTCAGCTTTTCCCTGGGCTCCTTCTCTGCCTGAGTTGCTCTCCTGCCCTTCCCCCACCCCTTCCCCCTTACCTGAGGTTCTGGTGCCACTGGGGCAGCCATGTGCTCCCAGGCCAGAAGCCCCTGCTGGGGCTTCCGGCTGCAGGGGTGGGGCCGGGCAGGCCCTGCTGTTGTGGGAGCCTGCCGGGCTTCCCCTGGGTCCTACTGCAAGGGCAGATAAATATTAAATTTTGTAAATTTTTTAGGGGTCCCATTGGTTGGATAGAATGGCCTTGCGACCTGCATCTGGCCTGCGGGTTGTATTTTGCCCACCCCTGCTCCAGTTAGTATTGTAATACCTAATGCCTAGGCACCTGTCTGCTAAATGGAATTCTTATCTTCAAGTTTAAAGCAGTTCACTGTGCTAAATTTTATGGGGTAGTCCTGAATCTCAGGTTTTATCTCCTGATGTCTGCCAAGTATCTCTAAAATAGGACATATGTATCATTTGGAAATGTGGTCCTGAATCATGTGATCTTCTTGAATGTTCCCTTAGCACAAAGCTGCAATCGCAGAGAAGAAAAGCTAAGCAACCTGGGCCCAGGACTGCAAGAATAGTTCTGTTAAGTAACTCTGTTGGAAGGCAGTGCTAATAGCTCAGCTGCAACACTACTAAATAGACTAACTGGAAGTGGTGTCAATTACTTTCACTTCTGGAGGTCTACCTAGTGTCTAGAACCATCTCTAATTTCACTACCCAACAGCTGAGCACTTTACTCAAGTTGTAAGCATGCACTCCCTCTACCAAGTATGGGAAAAGATAGGGGTATAAGGAGGGGGATGTTAAACTAGTTAGGATGAAATGCAGAGGAAAATGGTAGGACACTTAACTTGCTGTACCTTGCCTGAGGGATACCTCCCTCTGCTTCGGATACTCAACCATGAACCTTCTGTAGGAGTTGGACACCTGAGCCAGGTAGCTCATATCCGATTTTCCCATCCTATTTCAGGAGGGTTGAAAGCAAAAGATATACCAAAACAGCCAGTAGCTTTGGTATCAAAGCTCTTATATGGGATGTGGATGTGCTTCAAATCCTTGCTCTGGAGCAGTTCAGATAAATGCCTGAGACCCTGAACAAACATGCATTTTGCAATACTCCAAGCACATTTAGAGTGCTGCAAACACTGAGTATAGAGACATGTACATCTGAAAAACCACTCTGAAAATTACCAAAGTGCTTAAAAAATAATTTTTGAAAAATGATGAACCTCTTTGAAATTATTCCTTTTCAGGTGTTTCCTGAAATGTCTGTATGCTCCAAAGGTCATGTGGCATGTCAGTGTTCTGTTTGGGAGGGGGGCAAGGGACAAGAGGGAAGGAAGTAGGTAGGGCACACAGCTAATGAGAGCTTTTCTGTGCACTCAGCAGCCTGTGGGAACCTCTGGAGATTCCTGAAGCCAAGAGGCGGGCAAGGCATCTTTCTATTTGGCAAAGGAGGCCAAGAGTCAGGCAGGAATTCCTGCTCTCCATCTGCCTTACACATCTTTAGTTTGGCCTTCTGAGTATCCTCAGAAGGGTTTCACTGAGGTATCTATCTTTACTTAAGATAGGACCATAATACAGGAAGGCATTTAGATTGACTTTGATTTTTTTTTAATTCTTCTGCTGCTATCATAGACATTTGTTATTTAGTCCCAGTAGGACCAAAGACAAATACTGAAATCTTGAACTTTGCAAAATGGAATTTCTGTTCTCCACCTAAATCTAGTTTTGACAGCTCAGACATAGCAACCCATTTCTAGCAAACGATGTGTTTTGATATCTATTATCAAAGGTGTTAGTGGGCATCTGATCAAAAAATAAAATGTCATATTTGATTGTATTATGTCACATTATGACATGGTAAAATATGTTATATCAGCAGATGGCAGAATGTGAAGTTATACAAAACAGAATGAAATCTGGTGGGGAGGACTCCTTTTTTTTAAGCATTAGATTTGTGATATTTTTCCAGTTAGAATAACTTCATGAGTCATTTGATCTGAGCCATTTCTGGATGGCAGACACAAAGAAGACAGCAAGCTGCCTGCTTGTGGTGCACAGAAGCGGAAACTAATACACTCATGTTTGTTGACACAGTCCTTTCGAGAAATTCAGCATGTCTCTAATACCATATTTATTTGCATACCATGTGCACTTTTCCCCTGAAAACTAGTGATTGAAAATTGGGGTGCTTGTCTTAAATAAGGAATTGAGTTCTGAACAGTGTGGGTAAGAGTAAGTTTCAGCATATTGATAGGTGACCTGACATCTTTATTCATGTAGGCCTATTGTAATTTCCAGTCATATACCCAGGTTTGTTGTCCTATAACCCCATGCTTGCCGAGTCAGTGATCATGGGTGAACATCTGTGGTCATGAGTGAAACAAAGCAGTCTTATGTATTTTATAACTTGTTGTATTGAATTACTTATTTTAAAAGAAAAAATGTTTTTCTTCATTCTGCCTTCCTGTAATGCAGGTATGGTCAGCACCACTCACCTGCTACCTTTTCCTAGTACCTTCTGTTTCTCACCTGTCATGACTTCGATGTCATTTGCTGGGAAGTCGGGGAGTCCTTGAACCAATAGCAGGTCCGCCTGTTCAATGAGACCAGTGTAATTGAACTCATCCCACTTGAGTTCTTCTTGCATACCTGTACCCATGAAGAAGTCCCTTTTTAGATAGTTGCCATTGCAGGTTTCTAGGGACTTGCCAAGGCTCCAGCTATCAAAGCCTACCCTTTTCTCTCTCTGGCTGCACCTGCCTTGATCCAGTGATTAAAAACAAACAAAAAAAAAACCACCACTCAGCCTCAGGGCTGTAGGCCTGGCTTCAATGGCAGGTTCCCCCTTTTGGGGCTCCATTTCAGAGTGCTAGAGTCTGCCCCCCGGCTTGCAGTTGTCTCCTAGCCCCTATAGCAAGAAGAAGGGAGTGCACCCCAGCACCCCTGTTCTCAGTCTCTTCTGCACCTGTAGCTGCAACCCAGTCCTCCCATTCACAAGTCCAAATCAAAACAAAAAACACAAGACATCCACTTCACCAAAGATCAAATTTCCTTTGGTAAATGCAGCTTGCAGGCATTCCCTTCCTAGAAGTCTTTCTTCCCCAGTTCTCTGGGCAGTTGATGTGCCTGCCCATCTCCAGCAACAACTATACTCCACAGAGCTCATTTCCCTCCTGCTGTCCTTGTATGGACCCAGGCTGGGTTTAAATCCCCTAACCCAGCCTCTCTCTGGCCACCTGACCAGGTCTGCTACACCCAGTGACCAGATGCTGCCTGGCACTCATTAATCGCCTATCTTTATCAGTTTCAGGGTCAGTCCAACCTGCACTACTACCTTAACTGCCTGCCTTCTCAAGCTTCACCAGTAACAGGGGCAGGGGTTTCCTGTTACAGTTCCCCACACAAGGTGCATGTCTTATTCAGGGGAAGGTCTGCAAAGAAATGCAATATACATATTTTTATGTTCAATAATCCCCTTGCTTCTAATGGCTACAAAAAATTGTCATACAAAAAAGAGGCCATAGAAACACAATTAATGTTAAGTAACAGCCAACACAGTCTCAATTATACAACCTTCTTAGAAGTATGTTTGACAGTATCTGTCTATTCAAAATGGAGCATATAATCACATGAGCTAGCATTTAAAGCTACACCAAAAGACAGTAGGCAGAATTCCCCTGGCACCCTGGTTGAGAATCATTGGCTAAACCAAGCTTAAATGTCAATGCTTCACACCGCTACATTACCACCCTACAGAATTAAGTTGATGATATAATATAATTTGTGGATTGGAAAAAGAGTGGATGTGATGCATTTAGATTTTATCAAGACTTTCAACTCTGCCTCCCATGATATTATCATTAGGGAACTAAGGAAATACACTCTAGATAAAACTACTGCAATGTGGGTGCATAACCACTTGAATCATTGTGCTCATAGGTAGTCATTAGTGGCTCAATGTCTAACTGGTAAGAAATATCAAGTGTGATTCCCCAGGGATATATGATGCATTTGGCTTTAAATAGTCATTGGATAAAAAACATAAACAGCTTCAAGAGCAGGCCCCTTAGGAGCAGGGCCCTTTTGGCCCCTGGGTCTATCCTGGGACACAGAGATAGGCTTCCTCTTGTTTGCTCTCCTTCTGGTCACTTTCTTGATGCTCCAGTTGGATAACATCAATAATAGTGGAGAATACTTTTAGCTATGCCTGGTGGTTAAAATTCTCTGCTGGGATATAGGGAGTTTTGGCTAAACCCCCCGAGGCCAGGGAGGGCCTAGAGCCCACATTGCCTGTGGTATAGTAAGTGCTTTAGCCATTAGGTAATTTGAGGGAGGAAGGGGAACTTTATGCTATTATCTATGTACATATCTGCCTGTGTACCTGCACAAGTCCCACCCAAATGTGTGCTTTATATAAGCGGGAAGAAATAGAATTCAGAGCAAACAGAAGTATCTTAGCAGAGTTTACAATCCCCCATTGGACTAAATGGAGAGTCCTGTGCAACTGAGGATCCATCTTTGGTAGTGTGTTAGGGCCCCTTGAAATGAATGAGAGCCGTGTGGCTTTGCAGGATGAAGTTGAATACAGCTCCTGGGACACACAAGCTGCGCACTTCCTCCCCAGTGGTGGCCAATGCATAGCATGTATGCCACAAGTGGCACATGGCTGCTGTACGTGGCATGTAAGCCCTGGATGCTCAGTAGAAGGTGGTGTTGCAATGGAGGCAGTGGAGTGTAGCAGGGGTAGAACACTGTTGCAAGAAGTGCTAGTGTCACCACCAAGAACCAGATTAACCCTTCCCAGATCCTTCAGCCACCACCAAATTCAGGGTTTGCCATATATAATGTGGTTGCAGGGCCATAGAAGGGTTAGCCTAACTTTTGGCAGTAACACCTCTCTTCTACCCTGTTCTGTTCTGCACAGCCAGAAGCTCAAGAATTGAGGTCCCTGTCTCCATTCAGGTGTCCCAGGGCACAAACTCTATCAGGTATGCATCTGAGGGGCTGAGATAATAGTGGCACTTTGGGAGGGGCTGGGGTTTAACTGCCAGAATGGTTTACCACCAGTGGAGTAGGCAAACCATGTGTCTACATAGGCAAAGTCAAATGCAATCCTGACTTTGATGGGATAAGCTATGATTTTGCTGAAAAGTATGTAGGGATTTAATTATCAGTCTAATCTTGGTGTTTTCTCTTCTGACTACTCTCAGGGGATATTTCATTTCCTAATAAAATTTCTCTGAAGAAAACAAATAAACTAACAGAGGGCGTGTATATCTATTAAACAGTACACTTTAGAAGAGAGAATGCAAAGAGTATGATTCCTGATTGTGTAAGCTACTAAATATCATTATGTCCATTTCACTGATAGGTAGAATGAGGGACAGCCAGGTTAACTGACTAACTCAACATTTTAACTACTCCATGACATGCAGAAGCTGGATCTCCATTTACATGCTGTAAGTGCTAAGCAACACTACACAAGATAAAGGGTCAAATTCTACTGTTAGATGCACCTATGTACATGGAGAGTAATGTTCATAATTGTATAAACATGAAAAGTATTTCACTGTGTTCAGAACTTTCTTGTTTTCACCTTCACCCATTTTTGTTCTTCTGATTGGGATGTAAACTATGACACAAAAATAATTAAGTTACATTGTCCCAGAAAATTAAACAAATCTTATTCCAGGTAGTCAATGCCTACTCTACAGTGTGAGGAAAGACTATGAATCTGTGTTTTTGGGATGGGGAGTGAAGTGAGAGCAAAACTGAGCAAATATATTATTTTTACCCAAACTATAGACCATATGGAATTTTTCACTGTTTGGAGAAGTAAAATCAGGGTAGATATGGGTTATTCTTGTATGGATCTGATTTTTAATTTTTAAAGTAAAACTCAGGTAATTATTTAGGCCAAATATTTCTCTTGTTGCTCACCTGAAGACAGTAGAGGTAGACAAAGAATCCATTTGAACCAGTTCTAATAAGGACGTGAAGAAGAGGCTTTACAGCTGTTTTCACAGAGCTACCACCCAAGCACAAGAAAAAGCATAGAACAGACCACCAAGGTGCTTGTTTGAAAATTTAACTAATGGATGATGGAGAGTGGCATATTGAACTCACTAGAGGTGGAAGTCAACAACAGAGATGATCCAGTGAGGATAGACAGTAAAAGGCCTTGAAAGTGAAGATGAAGAGCTTATGCTAAGTGCAATAGAGAATGGGGGACTAGTGAAGAGATGCAGACAGAGGGTAGACCTCAGTAAAGCTATGCGTTAGAGAAATGATCTGTGCAGCAGCACTCTAAATGGATATAAACAGAGCACAGTTAGTTGCATTTATTGAGGCCAGCCAGATGGATGTAGAGATGCCGAGTGAAGACAGCCTACATGAAAGTTTTAGTTGTGTATATGATTTGGAAAGTATGTCTTAGTTATTATTCACTAACAATCTAAAATGCTTAAACCTATTTTGAATGGAAATACCTAAAAGAGAGGTCAAAGTAGAAAGTTGCAGGTTGCTTGAGGAAACTGAAGTATTTGGCTTGTTTTTTCCTTTTAAAATGAAAGCTGAGGGGGACTATGTTTGTCTGATGGACAACACTGGAACAAGAACAAGTGTATGTAAACTAGCCAGAAATAAATGTAGGCTGGAAATTAGAATAAGTTTCCAAATCATTAGAGAAGGGAGCTTCTGAAACTGTGTTCCAATCAGATTAGTGAAGTAAAAATTCTAAAGACTTTTAAGTTGGCGCTGAATAAGGTTATGAAAAGAATTATAAGGGATGTTTGAGATAGCAGGGAATTGGACTCTCACGAAGGAGGTCCTTTCAAATAGTATATCTGTGTTATGGGCTTGGGTGACAGTGGCATAGTGGTGTTATCACCACTGAGAAAGAAAGAAGAGTACAAACAGAGAAAGTAAGGGAGATTAAGAGCTCAGTTTTAGCCATGGTGTACTTTAACTGATGACTAAAACTCCAAAAGCAGATGCCAGGGAGAGAAGAGGTAGATTCGTGAACTGTCAGAAAAGAGAAGGTAACTACACAGGTCATTTTGAATTACATATCCCCCAGTATGCCCATTCTAGGGAAATTGTAAATCTGTTGCCACTTTCAGCTGGAAGGCTTGGCTTTTTCATAGGCTAAGTTGTTGAAATTTTGGGGTTTAAGTACTCAAGATCATGGGTTTGTTGGCTTCCACAGAAGTTAATGATTATCAATGTCTGAATTTCTGTAGGCCTCAGATGCTTAAGAACAGCTTCCTTTGTCCCAGGACTGTATATAAACCATGGTCATGGACAGATCTAGGCTTTGAAAAGGGAGGGTGCACATTATCACATATAACATAGCACATTTGTCCCCAGTTAAGGATTCATTAAAGAAAAATCTAGCCTTCTTGAGCATCTTGACAGCATTCCAATACAGTATAACCTCATAAATCTCACAAAAAAAAAAAAAAAAAAAAAAAAAAAAAAACCAAAAAAAAAAAAAAAAAAAAAATCAAAAAGAAAATAAATCAAGAATTCTCAAATCCGGGGCTTCGTAAGCTTCCTCCTTTGCCCTCCTGGACACGGAGGGGGAAGCTTGCACATGGTGGCTGCCACTACCATCCATGACCCTGCTCCACATGTTGCTGCTGGTCCAGGACCGGCCGCCACTACTCCCATCTCCCCACTCCCGCGCTCCGTGCCAATTGCTGCTCCAGTTTAAAAAACATGGGAATTTTCAAATTTCCAGCAGCTGCTCAGTCCCGATCAAGCCTGATATATGAGGTTATATTGTATTTCACTGTCAGTCATTTCTACACCTGAGTTAATATTATCGTACCTGAAATAAGGTTTTTGAGCTAGAGCAATCTGCAGGGCTGTGAAAGGGAAGAGACACATTACCGAGAATGGCTAACAGACAGCAGAATTTTAGGAAAAAAAAAACATAGTGGAACACCGGGACCATTAAAGGATAGAATGTCATTAATGCCTGTGGAGTAGAGAGAGATTAGCAGGAATCAGGGGGATGATAATGAGCTATGGAGTCAATTGACTGTCTCAGCACTGTTTGAATAAAAGTGCTGTTGTCCCTTCCAAGCAGTTGGTTTTAAAATTTGGGTGGAACAGGAATCAAAGGGTGTGGAGAGATGCAACTGCATCACTTTATCCCCTCTGGATCTACCCCTGCCCATGGTCTGGTTGTTGTTGTTGTTGTTGTATGTCCTTTTCTATGTCCCTTCTTACTCCTGAACTGAATAACACAACTTAAGATCAAGCACTTGGACCTTACTGTTTTAGGTCCACTATTTAACTGCTAGTGCATCCATGAAGATGGCAGCCAGCACTGTACAGTACTGATGGATGTGGCAATGTTTTTCAGTAGAATCCCATTTTCCCATTTACTTCAGTAGAAGCTGTGTATTAACAAACTCTGACTTAATATATTTAGCTATAAGCCAATGCTCTCTTTAAATACCCTGGAAAAACCTAAACGTTAACATAAAATGTTGTAGAGGGGTTGTGTGCTAAGAAAGACTTTTCTTTCTCCTGTCTGCTTTTTGAGAATATTTGTTGGAGGCTCATCATTTTTTTGTTTCCTAAGATGTAAAATGCTTACTTGAATCTCATCTGATAAATCTTGTATATCCCTTGTGGAATAGATTCATAGATGTTAGGGTCGGAAGGGACCTCAATAGATCATCGAGTCCGACCCCCTGCATAGGCAGGAAAGAG
>NW_005841900.1:3697329-3698219 GCF_000455745.1 Alligator sinensis | reverse complement strand
TAGATGACCCCAGCTAGATGCTTATCTAACCTCCTCTTGAAGACCCCCAGGGTAGGGGAGAGCACCACCTCCCTTGGGAGCCCATTCCAGACCTTGGCCACTCTAACGGTGAAGTTCTTCCTAATGTCCAATCTAAATCTGCTCTCTGCTAGCTTGTGGCCATTATTTCTTGTAACCCCCGGGGGCGCCTTGGTGAATAAATACTCACCAATTCCCTTCTGTGCCCCTGTGATGAACTTATAGGCAGCCACAAGGTCGCCTCTCAACCTTCTCTTGCAGAGGCTGAAAAGGTCCAGTTTCTCTAGTCTCTCCTCGTAGGGCTTGGTCTGCAGGCCCTTAACCATATGAGTGGCCCTTCTCTGGACCCTCTCCAGGTTATCCTCATCCCTCTTGAAGTTCGGTGCCCAGAATTGCACGCAGTACTCCAACTGTGGTCTGACCAGCGCCCGATAGAGGGGAAGTATCACCTCTTTGGATCTATTCGTCATGCATCTGCTGACGCACAATAAAGTGCCATTGGCTTTTCTGATGGCTTCGTCACACTGCCGACTCATGTTCATCTTGGAGTCCACTAGGACTCCAAGATCCCTTTCCACTTCCATGCCACCCAGCAGGTCATTCCCTAGGCTGTAGGTGTGCTGGACATTTTTCCTCCCTAGGTGCAGCACTTTGCATTTCTCCTTGTTGAACTGCATTCTGTTGTTTTCTGCCCACTTGTCCAACCTGTCCAGATCTGCTTGCAGCTGTTCCCTGCCCTCCGGCATATCCACTTCTCCTCATAGCTTTGTGTCATCCGCAAACTTGGACAGAGTACACTTCACTCCCTCGTCCAAGTCACTGATGAAGACATTAAAGAGTATCGGTCCAAGGACCAAACCCTGTGGGACCCC
>NW_005841900.1:3673440-3694694 GCF_000455745.1 Alligator sinensis | reverse complement strand
CCTCCCTGATACCCCTCAGCCTGCTAACCTCCTCCCGGAGCTCCCTCACCTGTGCCTCCAGATCCCTAAGATGGGCACCTGCCAGACAGGTGTGGGGGCCCCCAATCTCTGCCCCCCCCAGCCCTGCTGGGGATCCCCTGCAGGCCAGGAGGTAGGGAGACATCAGCTCCCCCATGGGCTCAGTCTGGGTGGAGGCCTCAGACCAGCCCCGGGTAGGCTTGGCCCCCTGGGCAGAGGCCCTAGCAGCACTCCTCGTCGACACCATTCTATAAGCTGCTGTTTGTATGTCTGTGTGGTGTCTACACTCTACCCTTACAGGAGTCTCTCTCCTGGCCCTTCCTGCCCGCCTGGTGCGAACGCCTGTGCAAAGCTCTGTTTGTCCTGCGTGGCTCGGGAGCGCGGCTCCCTACCAGCTCAGCTATATGGGACGTGGGGGGCTTCCCCTCCGGATCCGGCTCAGCTGTGCCGGGTCCCTCCACCCCACTTACCTTCGGGGGATCAGCTGTTGCTGCCCCCGCTGCCGATTCCTCTGCTGCTGCCTCCGCCTCCGGTCAGCAAGTTAGTAAGGGGGCACACGTGCATGCGGGACACATGTGTGCCTAGATCCTCTCCTTCCCGCTGCTGTTTCCCGAGTGCTGGGAACTACGTCACCCCGCGGCTTTTAAAGCCTGCGGTTTGAATTTCCCACCCCTGCCCCAACAGCCAATCAGGCACCCCGGTCTACCCGGAAGTGCCTGCCAGCAGTTCCGCCCCCTACACGCCCCCGCTGGGGGATCTGGTGCCGCTGGAGCCTGCTCCCCAAGGGTTAGCCCTTGGGGTGCTCCCTGGCCTGCGGGGCATAGGTCTAAACACAATGGTACATAAAACTGACTGGAAGATTCAGGATTTCAAGCTTGTACAGAGACACAGCAGGCCTGAAAGAGACATAAACAATAGGGCTGTACGAAGCTTTGGGTGGTGATTTGATTAGGAGGAGATTTGGCCCAATTTGGTGGCCAAATCTCTGAATCTGAACCGAATCAGGGGACCAATTTATAGGTCTGAATCAATTTGAAGCTCTCTGAAACTTCAGAACAGATTCAGAGAGCTTTGATGATCTAGGCAGTCCCTGGTGGCTGCAGCAGGGAGCTGCACCCAGCTCTGAGCTGGTAAGTACCAGGGGTGGGGGAGGGGACCATGGGGGGACCCTTGCCAGAACCCCTGATCCCCCCACTCCCTCAGCACCCCCACTCCCACCCAGTCCCCCCTGGCTGCCCACCCTCATCACCCCAGCTCCTGGTCCTTTAAAGAAAAACCCCGGTACTCACCGGGTGCTACCAGGTGCGGGGGGGGGGGGCAATCCCTGCTGCCTCCCACTGCCCTATACTGCATGGGGGGGCTCTCAATGAGCCCCCCAAAATCCCTTGCTCCCCAACCCCCGCACTCATGCCCTGCCCAGGCCAGCTCCAGCCCTTTAAGAAAAATAAAAATGGAAGAAAGCCCGGGGACTCACTGCTCCTACAGTAGCCTCAGGGCTTCGAGGGGCTTGTGCAGAGCCCCCCACACTGGCAGGGCTGGTGAGCCTGGGTTTTTTTTTTTCTTTTCTTAAAGGGCCAGAGGTGGCTGTAGCAGGGGGGCCTGCTCAGGGTCCATCTACTGGTTGCCCCACCCACCTGTTATGGGCCAACCGCCCGCCTTCTTTCCTGCCACACCTTGTTGTTAATTAAGTGGAAGGCTGCCCATTGTATGCCCCGATCCCAGGGGACACTATCTGCAGCTCCATTCCTCCCCTACACTGCAGCCCAAGCCTCACAGATAGCATTTGTAAATTCTTCTTTATGTTGTGGTCTTGGCCACTGTGGGCCTACCCCTTCTCCCTCTAGCTAGGCCTGTCAGTCAAAAAACCCACTAATCAGGGTTTGACTCCCAGGTTCTAGCTCTCAAAAAAAACCCTCACTCAGGCTCTTGTGCCCTCTATAGTGCTGGGGTCTGCTCACCCCCAAATACTGTGCCCTCTCTGGCACTTGGGTCCCCACACTGCACTAGGCCCCCAATGAGGCCTCCTCCTTCCCCAAATAGCCTCACCCAAACCACCAGTCTTAACATTCAACACAAAACATAGGCTTCTAAGGCCATATAATGGAAAAATGATAATACAGAAACAAGAGAGGCAATATGACTGCTTACTTTAGATGATCATGAGGATGGCTCACAGTGGCATAGTCTTCCAACAGAGACTGCAGCCATAGCACCATTGTCATTGGGAGTCCCCCTCCCTGCTGCCCCTCTGGCCTTCTCCACTTGCCATTTGTAGGATCCTGGCTTTCCTCTTCCTGTCACCTGACTGGCTGGGAGGGCTTGAGGCTTGAGCCTTAACCCCTACTTGCCCAGCTGGCCATGACTGGAAGGTTCTGGATTTAAAGGGATCACCCTGTCTTTTAGTAACAGGGCTAGGGTTCCCTTTTACAGTGGCCCATGTGGGGCACCTGTGGGGGGGCTGGAGGACTGAGGCGGGATTGGGGGGCTTGTGCAGAGCCCCCATGCAGTGTGGGGCAGTGGGGGGAAGCAGGGATCGCCCTCTGCCCGGTGGAAGCACCCGCTGGGTCGGACCTTTTTTTCCCCCAAGTGCCAGGAGCTGGGGTGGGCAGGGCAGCCATTGCTGGGCTGGGAGAGGGGTGGGGGATGGGCCTGGCTTGGCTGATTTGGAGATTCAGCCGAATCAAATCACTGTCCTCCAAATCAGCTGAATCCAAATCCAAAACAAATACCAGCTGCTTCACACAGGCCTAATAAACAATATTGCTAGTGAAGTGCTGGAAGAAAATAAGATGTTAGCACCAATCTCAAGAGGTGCAATTATGACACCACTGTTGCAACAATTACCATTAAATTAGACTGTAAAACACCAAAGCAGCTGAAAATCATATTATCAACATTAAAAAAAGGAGAAATTACACCTAAATAGGCACTCTGTAGCTTTAGGTCATAGCTGTATAGTACAAAAAACTGAGTCAGGAGACCAGACTGGAAGATCCAACTTTGATTTTTATGTGTTTCTAAGGATTGGGCAGGAAAACTAATGTCATCATGGACTGTTATGATCACAATTCTGTGTAAGCACTGTGAGGACAAATGGTCAAGCAGTTAATGGCTTCCAAGAGTTTATAACGATTACCTCAAACTGAATGAACTAGACCACTACATTGACATCATCATTCAAAACAGAGGTTTATCAGGTATTGCAGCTACCAGACCAGTGGTTCTAAGCTTTGTCAGCCAAGGCACCCCTTCACTGCTTTTGAACTTGGTGGCATCCCCAGTTGAGAACTGCCCTTAGTGCTATCTCAGCTTAACTTCACTGCTTCTCAACTGGGTTCTGCTACCTCTTGGTAAAATTGCTGTACATACCTGCTACACAGGCAGCCTGGGAAAAGCTGTGGTACGTGTGCACACTCCTCTTGCATTAGGGCTGTGATCATTGTAGAGTACGTAGCAGCTACCTTGTGCTGTAGCCCTTGCTGGACCAGTCCCTCCTGCGCTCTCCCCAGAAAGAGGCACACTGGTGGAACTGTCCTGCACACCTCTGGGCCTGGGAGGAGTATGGAAAGGATTGGACTGGAAAGGCCTACAGCCAAGCTAGCTCCATCTGCTTTAGGCTAATCACAGCCTGAATGTAGCAGGAATATGTGGGGGGGGGGGGCAGTTTTATCTGGCTTCCATTCAGCAGCAGTGACTGCTTTGTAGCACCTCGGGGGGACATTTACAACACCCCGGTTGAGAACCACTGCCCTGCCCTGTGAAGGATGCAGCCCAACATGGAGCCCTGACTACAGCAACAAAACTGTCAGAAAATTAGTTTTGTTCATTGCTCTAACAGAGAAAGTGAATACATTCTTTAATTGTTTATACTCTTATGATAAGGAATATGCATAAGAACCATCAAAACTGCTTCCTACACCTTAAAAAGTCATTCCTTTTGCAAAATCTTTCTTCTGTTATTTGTAGTCATTTCACTTTCCAAGTGAAGAAGATAGCTTACTTGGTACTAGCTTGTAGCTGCTTCACAGAAGTGAGAAAGAGAACACAGTCTCAGTCTTTGTGCTCCTGAGCATAGCTAATGGAGTATTAATCAAACATTTCAAATAGCTATTGTGCTTCATCTCTTCCATGCTGAGTGGTGGGCTGGGAAGGCATAGACTATTATGACTTGTACTGTGGTACTGTCTAAAGGCCCTGATGAGCAGGCAAATTCCCCTCCCCAATTCTGTGTTAAGCTCAGTCCAGTTTCTTCCACCAGAGCACTCTTTACTTAACCCTAGGGAGATTCCTGGCTAGAAGGTCTCAGCCCTCTGCTCAGGGTCACCATATTGGGGAATTTTACCACATGTTCAGATTGGTATGGACTCCCTCCTTCTGTATGGTGGGGGAAAAGTTTTTCTTCCTTAGATCTTCCAAGTGTATTTTAACAAACTTTGCAACAGCAGAATGTTGGTAGTTGGCTTTACCTATGGCAGATTAGGGTATTATGTCTTGTAGTTATGTCCGGGTTAACTGTGTAGTTTTGCTAATTCTGTATATATAAAGGGCTTAGTCCATCTGTCTGTCTGTGTGTCTGTCCATAAGACTCTTGGGGTACTCTGATTGGGTGTCTCAGCAGCTTACTGAAACAACCAATCAGAGTGTTCCACACAGACAGATACACAGATAGATGGCTGTCTGCGGGGGAGGGGGAGGTGTCATGGGGTTGGACACAGGAAGGGGATGTGGGGGATGTATCATGGGTCCAGATACAGAGCAGAGGGTAGGAGGGGGTGGCATGCGGCCGGATGAGGAGCTGGGGAGACGGGTGGTGCGCAGCTGGATGCGGAGTGGTGGCAGCATGGGCCGGTGGCTGGCAGCGTCCACCCCCCCCCCCCCCCCCCCCTTCTGGGAGGCAGCAGCACAGGGTGGTGGTACTCAGAGGTCCATCCTGCCTGCCTCTGCCCATCATTCTTAATGGGCAATTTGATAGTAGCTTAGATAATTGATTTGTGCAGGGTGATTTGGAAGGGATGATCCTGCCTCAGACAGAGTTGGACTAGATCATGTGTGGCAGTCCCTTCCAACCCTATTTTTCTATGATTTCTATGAATACCCTAGGTGTATTTAGGTTGCCAATATTTATATCCAGTTTACTTTTGTTGAAATACTTAGCTACTGTCTCCCATAAAAGCCATTGCTCCCCCAATACACATTGTGATTCTGGCTTGTGAAGATATTATATGATAGAACCTTTTATGTCTGAGTAGTTGTTATGGGACAAGGGCAGAACACTTGGTGGAGCTTTGTTAGTCTGTGGCTTTCCCACATTGATGATTTCCTTTCTCAGACAATACATACTGTTTGTGTTCAAACTTCTCTGAATCAAGATGTTGCTGAGGCATCGCCACTTTCGCTTACTTCAAAACCTTTACCGGAATTCATGATGGAATACCTAGTGGATTTAAACATTATAAATATTTACACAAAAAAAAAACCTTTTGGATCTCTTGATTTTTGTTACGCTCAGATGTGCGTTGATGAAAATATTCTAGGTCACCATAGATCACTTCTTTCTGGAATTTGCCAGTTTTGTTTCAGTGCTGTCTTTCCATGCTTTGAGATGCAGTGGAAGATATGTATTAATAGGATGGCTACTTGGACACAACTTGCCTTAAGCTCATGAAAATTCAAAATTGCCTGTAAGTGAACTGAAAACTGTACTACAAAATAATCCCACATGTAATGTCCTGATAATTAAAGTCCTCTGACAATTACATCATGCATTATCAGGCTTAGCCAGATCCATTACTCACGATTGGTGCCTTGGACAAAACAAAGCTGGTACACTGGGGACTGTCAGCTGAGCAGATGCTCCTATGGAAGAAAGCCGCCAAGTAATGTTTATGTAATATGATCCCCAGCATGCTAAAGAGAGATACAGCTTCAGCTTGCAGAGAGTTCATGAAGTATCAGACTAGGAAAGATAGGATGGCATCCTATTAAATATGCCATATTTGAACACCAGAGTCTGCTTTTTAAGCAATATAAGGAACACATAATGTGCATAAATCTGCATTTATTATATTTATTACAAATATGGATACAATATAATAAAATTCATGAGGAAAACTGGGATATCATATTCCTGTCCTTAGAAGAGAACAGACTGGTACATTAGTCTTCTGGTAGGAACATGTAAGAACCCTCCATGTAGCATGAATACTATTATATTTTTTAAATATAGTGCTAACATGTCAAAATGATGTTGGCTTAATATAATTGGGCCACGCTACTTTTTATCATGATTTACTTTTTTTTTTTAATGAACTTTTTCAGAGGCATGGCATAATGAAGACATAAAACCTAGCACCCTACATATATCACATATACCCTATGGAAGGCAATGAGCTGAACACAGCATGAACAGATTGATTTGAGATAGGTAGTTAGTCAGAAGTCAGGCAAAAGGCAGGGTACCTTATAAACTAAATTGCATATACACACACAAATATATAATTAAATATATCTCTTATTTACTTAGTTTATAAGGAACAGATTGATTCTACAGACCTGATGCCTGGGAGGACAAGTAAAGGCTTTTCCTAATGTGAGACAGAGTTGTTCCTTAGTGCACAAGAGTGTAGGTAAGGCCCAGGCAGAGCTATAACTCTAGGACACGTGTTGGCCTGTCCTGTTATGAAAGACATTCTGCAGCTCTGGCTCTACAGTTAGGGACAGGATTTTTTTCCTCTCCCCAGTCACGTGGAGTAAAATGCACAATCTGTTTACTCAAGCTGTATCAAGTGGCCTATGATTTGAATTAAAGTTATTAGCTTTTTTTTCCTTTAAAGAAGCTAGACATGTCCACCAAGTAACATCAGTCCTGGGGGCTCTAGAAGCATAGAGGAGTTGGTCAGTAATGACTGAACAGCTAAAAGCAGGCTGAGTGTCCTCACAATATATATCTGCCTTGCAAATCAGGCAAGCAGCAGTAATGGAAGCTATGCACTAGCTGTGAAAGCTTCAGGCACTCGAGGATTTAAAGTGCACTCCCTCTTAAAATCTTACTTCCTTAGTCGAATATTAAATCCATATAAAAGTATGTGTTAGCAGGGCCTTTAACTTCAGAGATCTCCTGCTTTATTGATTTTAATTAGAATGAATATTTTCCTTTTTTAAATGTATTGTTTTGTTTGCCAGGGTTTGGAAGTGGCCTGTTAAAAAAGAATCTTTCTTTGACGTAATCTTTTTGTAATAAGAAACAGTATTTTCTGATGCTTGTTATGATGTGGGCTATTTGTACATACTATGAAACCCTACCTTTTTGGTAGCGCTTTATCTATTCATGAAGTCACCATGTTGAGGATTAAAAAAGGTTGGGGAGAGATGTAAAAGACTAGGCGACAGTTAGAACAGTATCTTACTGTAATAGCTGCAAATTCCTTATTGGTCCTGTTTTAAGACACACTACTTTATTTGCTTGAATCCAAGACAAGGTTTTTACCCAATTCAGCATGGGGGAAAAGCCCCTTATTTTGGATTTAAGTACAAGGAAGAGTAGGAGAAGTGGTGCAGGGGACTGCTGTGGCTATGACTCTGACTCTGTCCCAAGTCTGGGTTCAGGTCCACAGTCAGAGCCACAGCAGTTGCCTGTCACTGCCCCACCTGTCTTCTCTCCTCTCCCCCATTACTTCCAGCTCCATTCCCCACCCCCCGGTGTAGAGGACATGGAAGCTCTGTCCCCTTCCTGGCCAATCAGCAGTGGCTGTGTGGAGCAGGCAAGGGGCACCATGTCTCCGACAGCCACCTGTCTTCCTCCCACCGCTTTCTTTGTGTAGCTGTGCTGGGGATGAATTTAAGATGACCCTCTGATAATTAGATTCTATACCTGGAAAACTTTAACAAAATTATAATTTTTCAATAAATAGAATCGACTTATCAGGGAGTCATCTTAAATTTGAAGTCATCTTGGATTTGAATAATGTCCCTTGTCAAACTGTTAAGCCCCACCCCTTGACATGCCCCCCCAGCTGCCATCTTGAGGCCAGAAGTCCCGCCTCCTAACCCCTGACCTTTGCCAGTAGAGGTCCCTCCCCTTGTCCTGGAAGTACTCCTGGGAGGGACAATCTTGGAACCAGAAATCACACCCTGTCACATGGTCTATGACATAAGACCCACCCAGCCAACACCAAACCTTGCCCCACTCATCATGTTGATCCCATTATGATGGTCCCAAAATTATGAGTAATATCTTACAGTAATAGCTGCAAATTCCTTATTAATCCCATTTTAAGACGCACTACCATATTTGCTTGAATCCAAGACAAGGTTCTAGGCTTTGAGGCAAAGGCATAACGCATCAGGTAGCCAGAGGTTGTGACCCTTTTAACATCCTGCACCATCACCCACAACCAACTGGGAGCCCCATATGGTGGCAGAGAGCAGGCCCACTGGGCCCAACCCTGCCAGCTCCCACCTGAGTCCCAGGAGTCAGTCTGGTTGGAAAGCATGTGGATCCCCGCTAGAGTGCCACGCGCTTCACGTGGCAGCATGGAGCAACAGGAGGGACCTCCTCATTCATCCTGAGAAAGTAAGGCAATCAGCTAATCACCTCAGGTGCCTGCACATGAATACTTGTTCCCACACTCCAAGCAGGAAGAACTGGAAATCCTTGTACAGACACAGAACTATGATGTGATTGAAATAACAGAGACTTGGTGGGATAGCTCACATGACTGGAGTGGTGTCCTGAATGGGTACAAACTGTTCAGGAAGGACAGGCGGGGAGAAGAGGAGGAGGAGTTGTGTTTTATGTAAAAGAGCTGTATGATTGTTCAGAGCTCCAATATGAAACTGGAGCTAGGCCTGTTGAAGGTCTCTGGGTTAGGGTCATAGGGGAGAGCAACAAGGGTGATGTCATAGTGGGTGTGTGCTGTAGACCACTGGACCAGGATGATGAGTTGGATAAAGCTTTGTTCAAACAGGTAGTGAAAGTTTCCAGAACACAGGCCCTGGTTCTCATGGGAAACTGCAATCACCCTGATGTCTGGGAGGGCAATACAACAGTGCACAGGCAGAAGGTTTTGGAGATGCTTGGGGACAATTTCCTGGTGGAAGTGTTAGAGAGGTGAACTAGGGGCCATGTTCTTCTTGACCTGCTGCTCACAAACAGGGAAGAATTGGTGGGGAATGTAGTAGTGGATGGCAACTGGTAACAGTGACTATGAGATGACTGAGTTCAGGATCCTGAGAAAAGGAAGCAAGGAAAGCAGCAGAGTAAGGGCCTTGGACTTCATCAAAGCAGACTTCAACACACTCAGGGAACTGCTGGGTAGGATCCCCTGGGAGGCCAGCCTGAGGAGGAAAAGAATTAGATGTGGATGGAAACTTGGCTATTTGGCAAATTACCCAAGTATGCTTAAACCCTGGGGAATAAAGATGACTAGTTCATCATATGTAATTTTTATACTTCTGTAGAATAATCTTTAAATGTTTTAAAGTACTTAACGTGTCCTGGAGGTATTTGACACTATAGCAGTGTTCCATTTCACAGACAAAGAAACAGAGACACGAGGAAAGTTAGCACAAAGTCACGCAGTTCTCCTGAGTTCTACTCTTATTAAGTAGGCCATCCTATTGCCTGATTAGGAAGGAATATTAATTGAATGTATAAAGTTAATAAAATAATTTCCTTGCCACTTGTAAATGTTGTGTGCTCCAAAGCTCTCTTTCTTCAAATAACAGCTCTTTATTTTAACTGCATAAACTTTTAAGTTAAACTGTTTAACTGGAATTTTAACCATGGTAGCCAGGGGACTAATGCATCTTCTACTTTATTTTTACTATTTGTTACATCATTTCCTCTGCTGTTTCTTTCCCAACAGAAAGCAGGCCTTTAAATGGTGAATATAATGCAAATAAGTTAAATGGAATGAAGCACCAGGAAATCTAAGCATGAGTACTGTGCTGCATGCTCTCCATACATCATCGGTTTATAGCCTTGTTACTTGGTGCAAGCTATAAATAAAGTTCTGCTTAGCCAATAGGTGCTGAAATAAATGCCATGTAACACTGTGTTGGTCCTATGTGTGCACCTGCTGAGGAAAAATGAAATGTTATGCTCTTGAAAAGAACAAGGAGAGTGTGCATTCCCTTGGCTACTGGAGATAGCTGCCTGTCAGCATGCACTAGTGAGCAGTGATGGCCAGCTGTGAGGACGCAAAGGAGAAGGCATGCTGTCTCTGCAAAATGCTTCTCTGTGCTCCCCCTGAGAAGACTCCACACCATGCCTAACTCACAGCTGTGCTTACAAGGCACAGTTGAGCCCAATTAAAAAAACAACTGGAGGGTGGCATCAGAAAGAGCAGGTTAGTTCCTGCAATTAAACTGCCTGCTAAATTGTTTGTTATCGTTATTTCAAATAGTTAATTTCATGGAATGCTGTGTGTGTGTGTGTGTGTGTGTGTGTGTGTGTATTCACTAAGGAAACTAAATGCTTTGCAAAGCAGAAATGCTTTCTTACACTCTGTACTATTTTACACTTCCCTCTTTTCTGTTTCCTCCTTTCACAATGTAACATAGGATTCTTTTGCACCAACATCTCTTGTTAAGTTGGAGCAGAGACATCAAAGAGATTTTTACCCTCTTCCACCAGGGCTGAGTTTATCACTTGGTACTCACCTGTGCAGGGCACTGCTGGCCTTAGTGTCATTTAGCCATATGTTAATTATGAATCCTTCAGAAGGCTCTAGGCTGTTATGGGCAATTCTCTTTTTATTGTTGTTCTTTAATTAAACAGAAAATGATAAATTGTGTGTGTCTCTTGTGCAGTCTACAAATATGCACTTCCTGGTTCATTATCATTATTATATGACACATGAAAAGAATGAAAAGGGATAGATTAATGGAGCTGCATGCTGATCACAGAAACTGCTTGGAAACCTGACAGCCATTTGCAGACTAGTATCTGGCCCAATCAGATGTCACTGAGCTGTGACCAAAACCAAGCAGTCTTTGTTTTCAACTCTGCACCTTTCAAAATTATGCATTAAAGAGATTATCAGTTCTTGCTGTGCTAAATAATTTTATTCTCAAATGGATACATGGAATAAATGACAAAGCTACTTCCCACAATATTAAAAAGTGAATAATCAGCACATCAGTAATAATAAAAATTATTGGCAAAAGCAATCTTCATTCTATGAAGTAAATTAACCATTAGAGCTGCAAAAAAAATGACCCTTAAAATGGCAACCACAAGAGAAATCACACTCCCTTTGATAAACACATATCTTTAGGGAGGAGCAGCAACAATAATGAACAGCAATCCAAGGAACTCCCAGTATTTTGCTGCTCAGGGGTTGTCTTCTTTCCTTGCTATTCAGGCCCCATTGCCTTGCTTCAATGGGGGACTCTCACCATGCCACCAACTCTTCCTGCCTTCTGTTTTTCTATTGATCCATTTTTGATAATTAGTATGTATGCATAATCTCACTGAATTGAATGAGCATGATTTGCCATTACTTTCTGCCCAGTGAAGTTATTTATAATGGCATAAAGTGGTTCTAAAATGTTAGTGATGGCATTCACTTGAGGCTTGTGAAAATACAGAGGTTCAGAACCATGGAGAATCAAACCCAAAGTTGCAGACTCTTAATAGAACCCTGGAAATCTACAAAAGGTCACATTGCCTCAGCTAATATTTTGACATACATTTACCATAGCTGCTTCTCCCCCAGCTATAAAAGAATATCTTCCTAATATATTTCTTTTCCAGGGAATGTTAATGGCAAAGCCATATGGTTCATTAATTGCAAAACTGGTTGTCAGTTGCTGTTCTTGCCTGTTTCTACTAATTTTGGCATTGCAATGAATGTAGAAAGTCTTTAATTGATCTACTTCATTGATTATACACTACTGAAATGATCTCTTTGTCACCCATCCTGAGGTTAATTCACATATCATAGAATTTTCTGTCAAGAAAGATAGCTTTGCATTTGTTCTGATAGCATGGGATGAGGAGTGGCACCAGAAGCAATGAGAACAAGGAATAGATCTTTTTTAACTCCATTCTGGGCAATGGCAGGGGTATGTTTGGTCTTAAATTATCAACATTTCCAGTGTGTCACTGGTAGATAAAATAAAGCTGGCTATTACGGGTGTGCAAAATGGGCTGATTCAGATTCGGCCCAAATCGGGGCACAGTGATTCAATTAATTGGTTCAGATCACTGTCCCAATTTGATTTGGCCAAATCTGAATCTGAAGATTCGATACCGATTCAGAGAATCAGTGATTCAGCCATAGACACAGCTTTAAATGTTTTTTCTACATACCTTGAGGTACCAGGCATGGCTTGTGAGCACTGAGATGATGGGGTGGATAGAGCGTCCCGCAGGAGCGTGGGGGGGGCAGGCGCCTGCTAAATGCCTTGTGTCAGGGTGTTAGAGAGAGGCTGGGGGTCCCGGGGTGGGGGTGGGGGGGGGGGGGGGGCTCTGCACAGCACATACAGCTCAGATTTGGAGATTTAGCTGCTGAATCAGGCCAAATCTCTGCCAAATTGAATCAGCAACCGAAGCTTTGCGCAGCCCTACTGGCTATGCAATAGAGCTAGTATAAACCACAGTTCACTGTATGTTATAAGAGGCTATAGGACAGATTCTATTCCATCTATTAGGTACTTAGATGGACTTAGATGTTTAAGTGTGATCTTACTCCACTTCGCTTGACCACTCTACATGCAGAGACTGGGTTGCACCGGGAGGCAAACTGTATGGCTTATGAATAGTTAGATGTAGAGGTTATAGCACTGGCATTTAAACAGATTCCATAGTGCAAACAGTGAATGTAGCATGCCTGTAAGTGAGGCACTATCGCCAAAAAGTTGTGGAACTGAAGTTCACTCCATGATAGGGTAGACTGGGCTCTTTAACCATAGTTGGCAACCAGTCCAGGAGTAAAGTTCCAATAGATTGACAAATGGATGATCTCCTTTGCTCTGGCCCTCCTGCTGCCCTTTGGATTAAACCAGCAAGGCTGAGAGGGGGACACTGGTGTGTGCTGATATCTCACTTGGTGTAATTCTGTTGTCTTGTGAGACAGGCAGATGTCTACTACTCCACCCTGCACAAATCCCTGAAAAATTACTAACGCAAAAAGTGGGTGGCTCCACCTCCTTACTTCTTTTTTTTTTTTTTTTAATTTAGTCCTAAAGCAAAGATGCCATGTTACAAAAGTGGACATGACAACAACAATTTTTCAGGGGCTCAAGCAAGGTGGAATAGAATTGCACTTAGGTACCTAACCCTACTTAGGAGCCTAATAGGTGGAGTATGATCTGGCCCTATGAAGCTGGGTTTACATTTTATATTTATTGACTCCCCAAGAGCAGTGCCGTAGCCCAGAAGAAGTTTGGCCAAGTCCATCTAGCAATTCAAGCAATTTTATTAATATTACTGCATGACATCCCCAAGCTAGTGAACTTAGCCACTGCACCATGCAGATATAATTATACTGCTTTCAATATTGGAGGCAGCCTGTGCAGAGTAGTGCAGCCATATTTACTAGGTAGACATAGCCAGGCTCTTCTATGAACAGGCATATATGGTATTCTGCTTTGGACAAGTGGTTTTTTGAAATGTAGAAAGAATATATACAGCAAAAGATCTGTTATCTGGCACCCATGGGGAATGGGGGGTGCCGGATAACCAAATATACCGGTTACCTGAGAGGCACAAACAAGCGTCTTTGCCTGTTTGGACCTCTTCCCCTTCCGCTGTGTCCAGTGCACCGCCACCCCTCCCTGGCATCAAGTATGCTGGGGGGCAGGGAGGGGGGCCCCACACAGGCTGCTTTGTCTGGGCCATGGTCTGAAGTCGGCCAAAGTGGGACTTGGCAAAACCGGAAGTGGGACTGTGCCGGTTGGCATGCTGGTTAATGGGGCATGCCAGTTAATAAACTGCCGGATAATGTCAGTGGACCAATTACAACTGCTGAGTAACAGTGACAATTATCCCATCCCCATGCTATTTAGTGTACTATTTATCATTGCTTCTAGTTGAGGAAGTAGCTTATGCTGAGCAATGCAATGTGCTCGAGGTTCTCAAGAATGGGGGAGCATGTTGAATTTAACATGTAGAGGTAACCTAACCTGCCACCTAGAGAACTTAGGTCTATAGTCTTTATGGTGGGTATAAATCCTTGGAAGGACCTGGGCCTAATTCTTTTAATTTCTAACATGTAGGCATATGCTTAATTCAGGAACTGCCCACCTTAATCATTGGTGCTGATCAAGATAACAGCTATTAATACTGACCCCAGTCAACGAGTAGTAATGAAAGTCTGAGGAGCTAATGGCAACCTGAAGAGATGCTATCCAGTTTCAAATTTAAAGCTGGATGGGCAAAATAAGAAACATTCCAGCACTGGCAGGAGCATGCAGCAAATTAGGCTCTTCCTGTCTTTAGGGCAGTGGTTTTCAAAATGTGGGGCACATCCCCCTGGGGGGGCATGAAGGAATGCTAGCCAGGGTTGCTATGCACAAGGCATATTTTACTTTTTAAATTATCGTTATTATTATTATATAACAAAGATGTGATATTTGACAACATCACACATTGAAATAGTATGAGTGAACCTTTTGCAACTGATTTCACAGGTGTTACAATGTATTTAATTAAGCCAGCAATCATTTCCATAGCAACAACAACATTTTCTGCCTTCTGGTTTAGTGCACATATTATATCAACTCTTACAACACAAAAAATTACAACAAACATTTCTGTAGTGCAGCTTATTCTGTTGGTGAGTGTGATATTTTTCATACTATTACGAGGTGAAAATGGGTTGGTACTTATTCCCAAAAGTTACTGTTCCAAAACAAAAGGCAGAGGCTGAAATGGCTAAAGTAGATATGGAGAAAAAATCTGCCAAAGAAAGAAAACATGATGAAGAATGTTTAGATTTTGGTTTCACTTCCATTTCCATCAATGGAGAAATTAGGTCTCAATGGGTAGTGTATAGTGTGTGCAGTAACTTTCATAGTTGCATAGAAAACTTTAGCAAACAGTAGCCTGAAGCCTACAAAATTAAGATGCCATTGAGAAACAAAACATGGTGATCTGGTAGGAAAGAACAGAGATTTTTGAAAACTATAGAAAATTAACAAACAAAAAAACACAATGAAAAATGTGGTATCCACCCTTGCAAAGGCTTTAAAAGCGTCATATCAAGTTGTGTACTGCATTGCCAAGAATAAAAAGCCTTATGCAACTGGGGAAGACTGATTTGCCCAGCAGCAGTTGACACGTGCAGGACAATGCTTGGTGACAGTGCAGCCAAGAAATTAAAATTGATCCCGCTGTCAGAAAACAGTCAGCCGCCAAATCTCTAAATTTTCAGGAAATATCAATGCACAGCTGATCTCTCAGTTGCAATCCAGTTTATTTGCAATGCAGTTGGATGAAGCAACAGATATATTGAAAGAAGCTCATTTAATTGCATGCGTACAGTATACTCACAAAACAGCAGTACTGGAAGATTTTCTGTTCTGTAAGCCAATTAAGATGTGTACAACTGGACCTGAACTTTTTAACATCTTAATGGCTTCCTAAATTCTCATGATCTAAAGTGGGAAGCCTGCATCCGAATCTGCACCGATGGAGCCCCTTCAATGACTGGAGGTAGGGCAGGTTTGAAAGCCAAAGGGTCTGAAATTGTGCTGTATATACAGTGGACTCATATGATACACCACAAAGCTTTGCAACTTGAAACATAGATCAGGAACTTACTGGTTTTCTGAGTACTGCTGTTAAAATCATTAACTCTATCAAGATGCAGCCCACAAAGGTATGTTTCTTTGCAAAGCTTTGTGCAAAAATGAGAGCCGAGCACAATGCTTTGTTGTGTCATGTGGAGATCTGGTGGCTATCCAGGGGTAAAGTATTGCAATGTGTTCATGAACCAAGAAACAAAGTTAATCTTTTTCTGTTGGATTTGAAGTTCAGCAATGCAGAGACACTGTGTGATCCCCATTGGGTTGTGCTTTTGGCTTACCTTGCTGCGATTTTTGACAAACTGAATTCTCTGAATGTCTCATTTCAAGGAGCAGAAAGTACTGTTTTTGACTTGCGCAAGAAGGTAACTGCATTCAAGAGACAGCTAGATTTGTGGAAAACAATGATTAAAACTGGTTCAAGTGTTCCATTCCTATTGTTAACTGACACTATCAAGAAAACAGAATCTGAACTGCTGAGTTGTGGAGCCCATCAAGAAGCACTTGACTTCTCTCAACCAGTTTGGATAAATATTTTCCAGAAGGAGATGCACCCCTGAATGACTGAATTATCCAGCCTTTTGTAGCTGAGGAGGTGACCTTGTCCCATCTCTCAATGACATTCAAGTGGAGCTGATTGAACTTCAGAATGAAAGGGCACTGGACATTAAATTTAAAAATAAGCCTTTGACAGAGTTTTGGTTGAAAGTTGGCTCAGAATATCCAGCTTTGTCAAAGTGTGCAATCAAAGCTCTTTTACCATTTGGCCATCTTATTTGGTGAAATTGGATTCTCTGCGCTGGCTACTGTTTGAGACCAGAAGTGGAGGACAACTTCAGAGTGTCGGTTTCAAAAATCTCTCCACAAATTGATAAACTGTCTGCAGAGAAACAGGGACACCCTTCACAATAATTGGTAAGTACAGTATCTGTGAATTTGAAACTTATAGGTGTCAGTAATTTAATTAGGTAATTTAAGTTTTGTTAGTCTCTGTTAAGTTTATGAAAGCATATTTTTCATGTCCGTTTTTGGGCTGGGGGGGGAGAGGTGCACAAACAAAACTTTCTGAGCAGGGACTGGGTCACCCCCCCCACACACACATACTCTTGGTGCTCTGGTGTGGTGCCAGAGGACTGGAAAAGGGCCAATATTGTTCCCATTTTCAAAAGAGGGACAAAGGAGGACCCAGGAAATTATAGGCCTGTTAGTCTTACCTTGATCCTGAGCAAGCTTTTTGAGAGAATTATCCTGGCGCATGTCCGCGAGGGGCCAACAGGGGAGATTATGTTAAGGGGCACCAACATGGGTTCATTAGAGGCAGGTCCTGTCAGACCAACCTGGTGGCCTTCTATGACCAGGTCACAAAATCTTTAGATGTAGGTGTACAGTGAACGTAGTCATTCTGGACTTTAGGAAGGCCTTCTACACTGTTTCCCACCCTATTCTCATTAAAAAACTAGGGGACTGTGGCATCGACACCTACACAGTCAAATGGGTCACTAACTGGCTGGAGGGCCGCACCCAGAGAGTGGTGGTGGATGGGTCTTATTTGACCTGTAGGGATGTGGGCAGTGGGGTCCCCCAGTCCTCAGGCCCACACTGTTCAACATCTTCATCAGCGACTTGGACGAGGGGGTGGGAAGCACCTTGTTCAAATTCACAGATGACACTGAGATGTGGGGAGAAGTGGGCATGCTAGAAGGGAGGAACAGGCTACAACTAGATCTGGACAGGTTACAGAGGTGGGTGGATGAGAATAGGATGGGTTTCAGTACTGATGAGTGCAAGGTGCTGCACCTGGGGTGGAAGAACCAGCAGCATACCTACAGGCTGGGGAACTCCCTTCTCATTAGTGCAGAGGCAGAAAAGGATCTTGGAGTCATTATTGATGCCAAAATGAACATGGGCCGACAGTGTGGGGACGCGGCCAGGAAGGCCAACCGTACCTCATCATGCATCCACAGATGCATTTCAAGCAGGTCCAAGGAGGTGATCCTCCCCCTGGCCAGCCTCCACAAGAGAAGACTGAGGGGGGATCTAGTGGCTGTTTACAAACTGATCAGGGGGGGACCAGCAGGCATTGGGGGAGTCCCTGTTCCCCCAAGCACTAGCAGGAGTGACTAGAAATAATGGTCACAAGCTGGCAGAGGGTAGATTCAGACTAGACATCAGGAGGTGCTATTTCACTGTCAAGGCGGCTAGGATCTGGAACCAACTTCCAGGAGAAGTGGCGCTGGCTTCTACCCTGGGGGTCTTTAAGAGGAGGTTAGATGAACACCTTGCCGGGGTTGTTTGACCCCAGTACTTTTTCCTTCCATGGCAGGGGTTCAGACTTGATGATCTGCTCAGGTCCCTTCTGACCCTACCAACTATGAAAAATGGAACATAGTGGGGCTCAGCTCAAAAAGTTTGAAAAAAAAAATCACTGCTCTAGGGTCTGTGACCAGGGGGTGAACAGGTGCCTCTACTATGGGACTTTCAACAATAGCAGCAGCAAATGAAATATCTATTTCTGTTTGGTTATAGTTAGATCTCTGTGGCAAAGAAGAGAAAGGCATATGATTTTCAACACTGTTACTTGTGCCACCCCCAGAGTATGTTCTCTTGAGGATTAAGGGTGTGGACAAAAACTCAATCAGATTTGCTTTGCTAGATTTTGGCAAAAAAACACAAGGTAAATATTTTTCATCACATTTTAGCAGCACAAATAAGATTTAAAAAACCTGGCAATGAGCTTTATTTATTTATTTATTTATTTATTTTTTCCAGAGGGCGGATCTATAGCAAGTACTAAATGACTGCACAGTACCTGCTGCTACTGCACAGTCCCAGCAGTGTACGGGTTGTTTCTGATCCTACATCGCCATAGCAATAAGCTATGGTGACACAGCCCATCGCTAAGGCGTAATAGTGCCGACTGATGCTACATCACCGTAGCTCATTGCTATGGCAAAGTAGGTTCTTGTATAGATGCGCTCAGTGTAAGTTTCTCATTATATCAAACAACTTCTGTCTGCCCACAAGCAGAGGCAAATCATTGACCTGTGACAAATTATAATAACTCTTTAAGAAATAAGAGGGATCACATGGCTAGTCCTACTAATATATTTATTGTAGCTTACAGGCATAATTGTCTATATTTTTAAATCAGGCATGGGCAAAATATGGCCAATGGGCCAGATCCAGTTCCACAAGGGATTTTATCCATCCTGTGGTGAGTCCCTCAGTCCCACCCAGCCCAGACATGGGGGGGGGGGGGGGAAAGCCCTGGCCATAGCACATGCAGCTGTTCCCACCGCTCCTGGCATGCAGCAGGGCTGGGGTGCTAGAGTGGCTGGACTCCAATTCCCAGCACCTCTGGTGGCAGCAGCAGCTCCTTCTGGCTGCTGCCTGCTCAGGCAACCTGGCTTGTCTTCCCTGCATCCACTGCAGGGGGTGCTCACAGAGTGGGTGGGTGGGGTCTCCATTGAGTCTCGCCCAGGACCTGCATAGGAAGGTGGATGAGATGGAGAGCAGCATCTGAGAGTGGGACGAGCAGATAGGGTTGGGGCCAGGATCTTGGGGGAAGTCACAGTGCAGGGCCAGGGCCCAGGATACAGCCACGATCTGCTGCCCATACACCATTGCAATGGGAGGTGGTTCCATGGGCAGGGTCATGCTGGAAGTGGATCCTGGCTCTGCCTCGGGCCCCAGCCCCATGCGGTTACTACTCCAAGATCCCAGCCCAGCCCAGCCCCTGGCCCCAACACCACCCATCCTGCTCTTGGATGCCACTCTCCACCCACCCACCCACAGCCTAATCCCATCTGCTCAACTGAGTGCACCCTGCCCACATGGGTCCCAGGCTGGTTTCCATGGAGACCCTTGGATCAGTGCTGGGATTCCTGGGTGGGGACAGTGTAGGGCTGGGCCACTTAGGGAATTTTGGTGAGCTCTTTCAGGTGTGGGGGCTGGGGGCAGTGTGTGCCAATCCAGTTTGATGGAGCAAGGGTGGGGCAGGAGGATGCTGACCTGGCCCACAACAGCTCACCAAAACTCTAAGTGACACTTCAACCCAAGTACTTACCCAGCCCTGGTCTAAATAGTTGAATAATTAGTCCGATACGATGGGTAAAAACTTCTCCATGTAAAGAAGCACTAAAAACCGTAGGTAATTTTGTTCTCTTATTGGACAATATACTACAAGTCATTCTTGTGAGATTAGGCTATAGTAGTGATTCTCAAATAAGTCACTGTGGTAGCCTTCTGGTAGCATAAAATCTGTAAACCATGCTGCACAATATTACCACTGTTAGATGTACAAACACCTACAATTGATTCACAAGATATACCCAGAGATTTCAAATAGGAATTCACCGTGTCAAAATTTTTTTTTTTTGTTTTTTTTAAAAACACACACACACACACACACACACACAGAGCAATAAATAAATTAGGTTTTCAAATAGGGTGCCACTAAGTTAAAAAAAAAATTATACAGAAGTGTCTTGAATCTGAAAAAGTTGAGAATAACTGGGTTAAAGGATACATTTTACTGATTACTACATGTTGAAATTTTAAAAATATTACAGTGAACCTTTTTTATTTAAAAAAAAAAAAAAATCACAAAATTAAGTTTGAGATTTTTAGTTTTGTGGTTTTCCCAACTTTTTTCTCAAAATTGTCATTGAACTAGTTGCCAATATCAGTGAAGTAGTGCATTTAAATATTTGATAAATTTCAATTAAAATGCACATAATACTTTTTAAAAAGATGAAATGTGAGTCAGTTTCAAACCTCAGCAAATGGAAATAGCTTTGACAGTCAACATTTTTTTTCTTTTTGTTCTTCTTTTTTTCCTCTCCTTTTCCTTCATTTTTTTTTTGCCAACCAGTCCCCTTGACTATGGCCTAATTTCTAGGGCTCTGTGAAATTTTGATGGATGTTTCATTTCAAAGCTTTTTTGCAGTGTTTTGAGATTGAAACAGTGAAATCAATATAGAACAAAAAGCTTCGAAACAAAACAATGTCACTCAAAACATTTTGAAAGTTTCAAAATGTTTCAAGTTTCAAAACCAGGCTTACTTGGCTCAGTTCAGGTCCCAGGTGGCAGCCTCCTCTTATTTGGTGCACAGATCCAGGGGCCCACACCCCTGGGAGGGCTGTGGGGCTGTGCTGGACTCCTCCCAGGGGGTACAAGCCCTAGTATCTGCATGCCAGATGAGAGGAGGCTGCCGCTGCCACCTGGAACCAGTGGCAGCAGAAACCTTCCCTGGCACTAGGCACGAACTGCACCCAGCACTGGTACCAGGCAGCAGCCTGAACCTCCTCTCATCTGGCATGCAGAACTGGGGGCTTGCACCCACAGGAGGAGTCCAGCACAGCCCAGCAGCCCTCCCAGGGGCACAAGTCCCTGGATCTCCACCCCAGATGAGAGGAGTGTGACAGGGGGCCACCTCGGGGCCGATCTCCACAGACCGCCCACCTGTCTCTGGGCAAGCGGC
>NW_005841900.1:3663310-3672554 GCF_000455745.1 Alligator sinensis | reverse complement strand
GCTGCCCTCATCAGGCACCTGGAGGCTGCCAGCTCCAGGCCCTTAAAGTGGCAGGCACACACAGTGCACTGCCACAAGGAGGTTCAGGCTTTCTCTCCCACCTGGGACAGGCAGCAGCATCAATCTTGTCCAGTGCTGCGCACAGCCTTCACCCAGTACTGGTCCCAGGTGGGAGAGGCAGCATGAGCCTCCGCACATCTGGGGTGCAGATCCAGGGGCTCACACCCCTGGGAGGGCTGCTGGGCTGTGCCAGACTCCTCCTGGGGTGTGTGAGCCCCTAGATCTGCATGCTGAATGAGAGGAGTCCCAGGCAACAGCAGCAATCTTCTCTGGTGCTGGGCGTGGGCTGCACCCAGTGCCTGTCCCAGGCAGCAGCGGCAGCCTCCTCTCATCTGGCACACAGATCCAGGGGCTCACACCCTCGTGCCCTCAGAAGGGGCTACCATCCCTGCAATTTGCATCCAACTCAGGCAAGAAATTATAAAGTTTTAGGCATTTTCATGATTCTCCATTATAGCCTATGGGTGAAACATTGAAACTTGTCAAAACAGCGAAACAGTTTTGATGTAATAAAATGGGACAGTGCTTCAAAACTAAATGAAACAACAAAACTAAATGAAACATCCCTACTGGATTTGGTGTTGGCTATGGAGGATAACCTGGTAGGGGAGCTGCAGATTCATGGTCACCTTGTGGACAGTGACCAGCATTCAGTTGAATTCAGCATACAGCATAGAGTAGGTAAGATAAATAGTAGGGTGGAAGTGTTTGACTTTAGGAAGGCTAACTTCAGTGTACTCAGGAGTTTAGTCAATGGCACGCTGCAGGATATGAGCATTGGTGAGATAGGAGTCCAGGAAGGATAGTCGTTCCTGAAGGAAGTGATCCTTCAGGCCCAAAGGGAGATGTTACCAATGTGAGGGAAAGCAGGGAAAAGGGCCAAAAAACTTCCATGGCTAAACAGAGAAATCCAGGGGAGCCTAAGGGCAAAAATAGAGTCATATAGGTGATGGAAGCAGAGAGAAGTTACCAAGGAGTATACCTACTTGGCCCACACTTGCAGGGCGGCAGTTAGAAAGGCCAAAGCAACTACAGAGCTAAGGCTAGCCACACATATTAAAGACAACAAAAAGTCTTTTTTTAGGTATGTGGGAAGTAAAAAGAAGGGCAGGGCAGCATAGGACCCCTACTGAATAATCAGGAGCAACTAGTGATAGATATGGGGGACAAGGCTGAGCTCTTCAATCAGTTTTTAGCCTCAGTGTTTTTGAATGAGGGTCAAGATAAGTCTCTTAATCAGTATTAGAGGGACACCAGCCTACCAGCTGTCAATGCTGACTTGGTGGAGAGTCACTTGGATGGACTGGATGTCTTTAATTCAGCAGGCCTCGATGAGCTTCCTCTGAGGGTACTGAAGGAATTGACCGGTGTCATAGAAGAACCACTGGCATGGCTGTTCAAGCTCTCATGGCCCTCAGGTCAGGTCCCGGAGGACTGAAAAAGGGCCAATGTGGTCCCTATTTTCAAGAAGGGGATGAAGGAGGATCCGAGTAATTATAGGCCAGTCAGTCTCACCTGCATCCTTGGAAAAGTCTTTAAAAAGATTATTAAGGATCATACTTGTGTGAGTCCAGTGAGAAAAATAATGCAGCAGGGCAACCAGCATGGATTCATAGCAGGCAGATCATGCCTGACTAATCTGGTTTTGCTTTATGACCAGGTCACAAAACACTTAGATGAACGAATAGAGGTGGATGTCATTTTCTTAGATTTTAGGAAGGCCTTCAATACCATATCTCATCCCATTCTCATATATACATTAAGGGACAGTGACTTAGATGCTTTCACAGTCCAGTGGGTGGCATATTGGCACGGAGATCTCACCCAGAGAGTGGTAGTAGATGAGTCAGTATCGACCTGGAAGGATGTGGGTAGTGGGGTCCCACAGACTTGGTCCTTGGACCTGTACTCTTCACTGTCTTCATCAGTGACTTGGATGTGGGTGTGAAGTGTACTCTGTCCAAGTTTGTGGATGATACTAAATTGTGGGGGGAAGTGAACGCTCTGGAGGGTAGGGAGCAATTGCAGGTAGACCTGGGCAGGTTGGATAAGTGGGCAGAACACAATAGGATGCAGTACAACAAGGACAAATGCAGAGTGCTGCACATAGGGCGTAAAAATATCCAGCACACCTACTGGCTGGAGAATGACCCTCTCAGCAGCACAGAAGCAGAAAGGGATCTTGGAATCATAGTGAACTCCAATATGAACATGAGTCGTCAGTGTGATGAAATCATCAGCAAAGCTAACCACACTTTATCATTCATCAGCAGATGTATGACAAATGGAACCAAAGAGGTGATACTTCCCCTCTATGCAGCATTGGTCAGACTGTAGTTGGAGTATTGCATCCAGTTCTGGGTGCCGTACTTTAAGAAGGATGTGGATAACCTTGAGAGGGTTCAGAGGAGGGCCACTTGTAGGAACCGGAGATGCTCTGTTCACCAGGGCACCTCTTGGGGTCACAAACTGACAGAGAGCAGATTTAGGCTAGACATCAGGAAAAACTTCACTGTAAGAGTGGCAAAAACTTGGAATGGGCTTCCAAGCGGGGTGGTGCTCTCTTCTACCTTGGGGGTCTTCAAGAGAAGGCTGAATAGGCATCTGGCTGGGATCATCCAACCCTAGCATCTATGAATCTATGAAATGAAACACTTTCCTTTTGAAACAGTGAAACAGATGTCAAAATGAAACAATGGTGTTTCGCACTGCCCTACTAATTTCTAAGCATACCCATTCTTCATGATTTTTATTGATTTCAGTGGGAGTTGGGGTTGTCAAGAGCCTCAGAAAATCAGATTATAGTTAGAGTTCTGACTATTTCACTAAAGAAAAAAATGCATTTTAACTTTAAAATAATGGTCTTGAGTCTCAACTGTTGTGATCCATTCATAAAATGAGTTGGGAAATAATGAGAAATTTGAAAATTTGGAATATTTTTACATTCACAGCTGTCAGACAGCATGCATATTGCAAGAGGAAGATCTACTTGGCGGAAAAAATGTCGGCATGCATAAAATCTTTTCCTTTTGCCTTTCTTTCAATACTTTTGTAAACACTCTAAAGAAATAGTCTCTCTCTTCCGCTAGCAATCAGCTACTTTAAATATTATCGTTATGATTATGTATTTCATATATACAGCAGCAGTTTATTTAGACCAGGTTTTATCATGCTCAGTTCACTTATGAATGCATGTTCTAATAACAGATCTTTATTTAAACAATTTCTCTTCCTTTCCCATTGCTGATGGTAAAAAATGTAAATAAAGCTGTCAAACAACCAGGGGGAAAATAGTCACCCCAAAATAGCCAGGATTGCTTTGGGTCTAAGTTTGGGAGGCCTCTTGTCTTTGTTATTTACTTTCCACCCCTCAGCCCCCTCAGGGTCTTCCTGTCTCTGATGATTAAATTTTAAAAAATCACCACCCCCTTAAGTTTTAATTGGAAAGAAAATTCTTGAATAAAGGGATTAGATCTTTTATAAAAGACATCAGGCAGTACACTCCAGATTATTTTGTTCCTACTTAAATCTCTTCTACCCACAGAAACATATGAATCACAATGGTGTCATTGTACAGTACTATGCACAATAGACTTAGGTCTCCTACATTCATCTGCTGTCAGTTTATAGTTAATTCAGTTCAGCTAACTGTAAGCATTGCTCAGTGAAGTGAATATACCACAACTACATTATCCAGAAAGTGCTCTGATAATAACATATAATATTTTACACATTAGTAGAGTTGTTTTTTTTCCACCAGATCTCAAATTTCTTTACAAATGATTCTTAAGGATCATTTTAACTGAAATAAAAAGATTGTGTCTTGCCCAAGAAGCGAAAGGCAGATCTTAGAAATCATAGAAAATTAGAGTTGGGAGGAAACTCAGGAGCTCATCTTATCCAGCTCCCTGCTCAAAGCAAGACCATCCCCAACTACATCATCACAGCCAAAGCTTTGTCTCGCAGGGTTTTGAAAACCTCCAAAGATGGAGCTTCCACCACCACAATCCTCCAATTTATCTAGGTCACTCTAAATCCTAGCCCTACCCTTCAGCATATCTGCAACTCCCTGCAGCTCAGTGTCATCTGCAGATTTACTTAGGGGGCACTATGTGTCATTTTCCGGGTCGTTGATAAAGACATTGAACAAAAGCAGACCCAGAACTGACCCCTAGGGCGGTTGCCAACTACACATCAATCCATTGACTAGTGCTCTCTGAACCCGATGCTCCAGCCAGTTTTCTATTCACCTTACAGTCCATTCATCCAGCCTATACATTCTTAAATTGTCTGCAAGAATATTGTAGGAGACCATATCAAAAGCCTTGCTAAAATCAAGGTAAACCATATCCATCTGTCTCCCCACATCCACAGAGCCTGTCACCTCATTATAGAAGGCAATCAGTTTAGTCAGGCATGACTTGCTGCTGGTGAATCCATGCTGATTGTTTCTAATCACCGTTTTCTTCTCCAACTGCTTAGAAATTGATTCCTTGAGAATCTGCTCCATGATTTTTTCCAGGGACTGAGGTGAGGATGACTGGTCTGCAGTTCCCTAGCTTCTCCTTTTTCCCTTTCTTAAATATGGGGACTATGTTTGCTCTCTTCCAATCATCTGATCTCCATAAGTTTTCAAAGATGATGGTCAATGGCTCTGCAATCACATCAGCCAGCTCCCTCAGCCCACTTGGGTGAATCCCATTCTGTCCCATGAACTTCTACATGTCCAGCTTTGCAGATATGCTGAAGGGTAGGGCTAGGATATATATATATATTTATAAGATATCTAAGCAAGTAACATAAACAATACTCTCTGGGTAAATGACATAAAACCTTATACCAATGCTCCAGATACAGGTAAGTCACAGGTAAGTGGTAAACCAGGGGGGACTCCTCCTCTCCTGTGGGAATCCTCTTTTTCTTGCAACTCACAGCTCCCAGGCCTGGAGGGTGGCCCTCATCCTCTGCGCCAAGCTGCTATCTTGCCTGCAGTGGGCTTTGTGGGGTCGCTGTCCCCTGGAACAGGGCTCCTCTATGCAGGGCTTCTGAGGCCTCTGGCTCAGCTCTGTCTGCTGGCTCAGTAGCCCAAGCACCATCTGGCTCCTTGGACTCAACCTTTTGCTATGAGTCGGAGGCCTGGGCTGCCTTGTGCAGCACCAGGCTTAGTTCGCTCCCGGACCCTCCGTGCAGCGCCTCCTGCACCGAGCTCCCAGCCACATTCCAGGGGTTGAGGACCTGAGCCATCCCAGGGGCTCCAAAGGTCCTACTCCATGCACCAGCCTGTGCACCGTGTCTCTGGCTGTACACCAGAGGTTACAGACCTGAGCCACCTCACGCAGCTCTCAGGGTCTGGATGCCATGAACCATGCTACACACTGAGAGCTTAACTGCTGGAGTTGTCCACCGTTCTCCACTGATGGAAGTCTTCAGGGGCACTTCTGGGCTACTGCTGTGCCCTGCTGAGCAGCTCTCCTCAGCTCTCCTAAGCCCCACTCTTCTCTCTTCTCTGTCTGGGGTGTGTTCCTCTCATGCTGGGCATGCAGCTTCTTTTATACTCTCCAGGGCTCTGCCCCTGAAGTCTTCCAGACCTGAGTGTTGTAGTCTTCAATCAGGTCTGGGGGTAGGGAGGAACTCCTCTCCCCCTCCCCTCAGGAAAGGGGCATGACTTAACTCCTCTTGCTGCCTCCTGATTGGTGGATGGGTTCCACCAATCAAAACAGCAAAATTTCAAGCCTGGGACTCAACCCAAGCTCCAAAAGGCAAGCCTGCTACATAACCATAAATGTCACATTGATTTTCCATTTAATTATTTTTCCTTATGCTGGCATCTAGTGTATTAGGTTTCTCCCCACTTTTCCTGTTGTTTTATCACAGTGACAAGAAAATGTACCTATCAAGATTTCCTGTTGATATTGAGATGAGGGACTAAGGGTACAAAGCAGGAAAAATGGAAAAAGTTTTTCACTCTTAAAAGCTGTGCTAAATGGACAGAAATTGGAGTATGCTGTAGAACTTCAGGCCAGTGGTACTAAAAGAAAATGGAAGTGCTGCTGAATCCTATTGTGCATCTTTCTAGGTTGTCTTACCTCTTTTGTTCTTATTGCAATTTCCTTCTATTTTCCATTTTTTTTACATTATCCAAACTACCCACATTTTGGCTGTTAGTTCTGGGTTCTGAAACATTCACTGTTTTGACAGAAATTTAGTCCACTATTGGAGGGGTGCAGGGGAATGGCAGGGCAGGAGAGAGGAGGGGAAGTGTGTGTGTTGAGGATGTGCATGCATGAGGGGAGGGAGATGAGCTGTGACAATTAGAAGGATTTCTACGCTTTCAATGTTGAGAAGTTTTGCCATGTTTCTACATACTTTGAATTTATAGGAAGGTATTTTCTGTATAGCTATTTCATTGGATCCTGTGATTAAAAATTTAGCAGAGAAATATAGCTGTATGCCCTTACATAATCTCTTTATTTTTATTTTTTGTTTATCATCATGTCAAACAGGAATATAACTGCTGTATTCTAGATGTCTTCACTACTATTAACACTCCCCATAAAAAAAAAAAAAAAAATCCATCAGATGCCATGGCTCCTACACATGCCTTTCCCAAACGTCCTTGATCCAATGCATCAAATGCCCTCATGCCACCTTGAGAATTCTGCTCAGCTTCTCCCCTCTGCTATGTTTCACTATGCAGTGCCTGGCTTTCTGTGACCAGAGACTTGGTAAAGAGTGTCTTACATTTGAAAGATTGTCTAATTTATCCCAAGTACATAGCTGGTACAATAAAAATACTACCCTCAGAAATTCTTGCCTCTTTCATAATTTCTGGGCCATCACGGCTACATCATCATTCTTACACTACTACAAAGATCTTTCATGAAAATGGCATGGGCAGGGGCCAGCCTCTGTTGAAATAAGATGAACATCTGAATATCACTTTGCATATACCTGGGGCAATGGGATAGCCTCAGTCTACCTCAAAGGTGTGTTTTCAAAATGTGTTTGCTTTCCCCTTTATCCAAGCTAATTTACAATACTTGTTCATTGGCTTCAGTATTTTCTTTTCATGAATCAGACTAAAAAACACAATCTTCTTTTCCTAGAATTACCTTTTTATTTCAAAATCATCATTCTAGGCTGAGTCTTTCTAGAATTTTTATTTTTTCCTCTTCCTAACTGCCTGGTTACATTTACTGTGTGATTATTCCAGCTATGAGCTGTTTCTCCTTCTCTGAAATTGATCAATTAACTAAGAAAGAAACAATCTGAGACCTTAGCAGAGAAAATACTATGCAAATGTATGATTTGTTTTGATGGGAGAATGACAGATAAGCTTATAACATTTGTTGTTACTAGGGCAGTTAAGTTGTAAAACATAAGTTAATCATATCATACATATTGTTCTAACTATATCCATAATCTAAATAATTTTAGAGGAGAATTTAACTGAATTGGACTATGATTGGCTAGACCCTAGAGAAATTGTGCTATCAGTGCAGCAATTTGTCTGCATTCATTTCAAGAAAATGGCATTACAAGGATTCATTCTCTTCATCTTAGCTGACATAATGGATTAGATCCAGTATATTTGCTTATACACATTATTTCTTATTAGTGTGTTGATAAATCATCATGACATGTGCAAGGATCATGGTTAACTAAGAATGTACCAAAATATGCTCTAAATTGTGGGATGCTTCAGGGCCAAATTCTGCCATTTACACAATTCACCATAGTAATTGTAAGAGGCACAAAATGGATGTAATGAGGATAAAATTTGGCTTGTGTCTACTATTTTGTATGTTTAGATATATAACTTTCAAACACTGAACCAAATTATCCACCTTACTAGTCTGGGTACTGATTAGAGGATTTCTTATGGCTGCAGATGAACTCATATGAAGCCAGAAGGAACCACTGCAATTCTCCAGTCTGACCTCTTGCAATATACAGGCCATATTACATCCTTGAATCAATTCCTGTTTGAACCAGACCATATCTTTCAGAAAGAACATCCAATCTTCAGGTAAAATTTCCCAAGAATGAGACTCTAACAAAGTTCTTGGTAAATTATGCCAGTGGTTAAAATGGTTCTTCATTGTTAAAAAGTTCCTTCCTTTTTTTAGTCTGAATTGCTGCCTGAATTGAGTCTAGCTTCAGCCTTCAGTGATTGGATCTCCCTATGGATTTGTAGACTAGATTCCAGGGACTTCTCATATCAAAGTTCTGATCCCCGCAGGCAGGTGTGTATAGGCCATGTTTATAGTTTCCTTATCTTTTTCTTTAATAAGCTAAACAGTTGGAGTGTCTGGAGTCTTTCACCTTGGCTAGGGACATATATTACACTTAAACTAGTATACGCGATCAGAAACCAGTTCAAATCTATAACACAACAGAAGTTCAGTGCACATAAACTGCTTTCAAAATGGTTGAAACTAGTTTAAGATAAACCTGGATGGAGGTAGTATCAAACTTAATTGATTTCAGTAATATTGATTTATTGAGCTTGTGTCCCAGATCCCCTCCAGATTCAAGTTAACTTGCAGGTTCCCAGCACCCCAAAATGCTTTGCACCTCCCCAGTAAACCCCACTCCCCACCTCACAGGGTGGGCTGGCTAGCCTTGGCCCAAGCTGTCTGCTGTAACTGAGCAGCGAGGCATTCTCTGGTGCCACCCCAAACCCCCCCCAGCTACTGACCTGGGCCACTGCAGGCATGTGGCTGCATTACTGAAATAAAAAATGAATGTCTGCTCGCTTGCTTATCATTTCAGTGTACGCAACTTAAACTAACCTGTGAAGATTGAATCAGTTCACCGTCTGGCTTTTTGACCATCTCTATTTAGCCCTTAAGACATAGTTTTCCAGTCTTTTAATCATTTTCACGGGGCTTTTTTCAAATCTCTCCATTATATAGCAACCTTGAACTGTGGACAACAGAACTGAATATATGATTACCACTGCCAAATATACAGGTAATAAAACTTCCACTTACTCCTTCCTAATATTTCTTATTTTTACATTCAAGGGTCACATTTCCTCTTTTGGCCTCCACAACACATTGAAAGCTCATACTGTGTTAGTTGTGAGCCCCAACTCCCCTTCAGTCACATCTCAGAAGGAACTCTCCATTCTAGATGTATGGTTATATCTTTATTTGAAGAGGGGTGAATACATTTGGCT
>NW_005841900.1:3641985-3663279 GCF_000455745.1 Alligator sinensis | reverse complement strand
GGAAAAAAAAATTCTCGGCTTATCCTGACTTACCACATGACACAGATCTATTTCACTGATCTATCCTCTTCTTTATTTACAGTTCTCCCACTCTTTATGTCCTCTGCATACTTATGAATAATAATTATTTTTTTTATTCCAGGCAGTTGTTAAAAAAACTAAATATAGTAGGGGCTCTGGTAGAAATCAATCTGTTTAAGGATAATTCTCCATTTATAGTTACATTTGGAGTCCTGTCATCCAGCTTTTGATCCATTTTGTGTGCCTAGTTGATTCCACATTCTTTTTATTTTTTAATCAAAGTATCATGGGGTACCATGTTAAATGCCTTGCAGAAGTCTATTACATTGACAATATTATGTTGCTCCACCAGAATTGCAATTTTAGAAGTAAGGGTCAAATCTTATATCGTCTGTATATGCTCAAGTGTCATCTAACAATGTAAGTGCATTTTTGGCACTTAGCACAGATTTTATATTCTGTTTCCACCTGTGGTAGAATGGGATGAGGCAGGTATCTGTGCACCTGTCTAAATAAAAAACCCATATGTTTTTTTTTCCTGAACTTTGCATTTAATAGTTGTTGGACAAAACTGATAATTTCTACCCAAACTGGGGTCAGAACCAGGACTGCCTCCTCTCCAGGGCAGTGCTCATGATACTGAGCCCCTCCTCTGGCTTATTTGTCTCCTGAGCCCACATATATTCTCCTCTTGGCTGTGCATTGTGCCAAAATCAAAAGATGCACTGAAAAGTAGTCTGAGCAATTCCTAGCAGTTAAAGCACTTTGATAGGAAGAGAGAGATATGGGTTCAAATCCCTTATGGCTACATAACTGTGACTTCGGCATGTGGGCCAGGTACAGACATTACATTTTTACTAGTATAAGTGATCGGAAACTGGTCTATATCCATAACAGAACATAAATTTGGCACACACAGGGCATGTCTACATAAGACTACATTGTGATAGTGATGAGCTACAATGACATAATTCGTCGTTACAGCAACATACCATCAGTGGGCATGAACCATGATGCCAACGGTAATGTGCAGTAGCACAGTAGGGTCAGAAATAACCTATGCAGCACTGAGACTGCATAGTTCTGGGGGTTACTGGGTTTCTGTGCTATCATTTAGTACGTGCTAGAGCAAGTACTAAATGACTGCGCAGTAACAACTGTGCAATCAGGCACGTGCCCACAGACTGGTTGTGAACAGAACACGTTCACCATTTGGTGGGGTTGGGAGTGGCAAATCTTAGACCAGGTTCCACCATTTTTAAACCAATGTAAACTATGCTGCTTACAGAAAACCATGTAACTTAGATCAGTTCTGCTTTGGGCTTTTTGAATGTCTGTACCTAGCCATAAAGCTGAAACAAGGGTTGGCTGTAAGCTATTTTATGGTCCATACGAATATCTACAACCACCCCACATCCATAAAGCACCCCATAAAGAAAACTATAGCATGCCACAGGAAGAGAAGGGACAAGGGTGCCACCAATGCCTTAATCTGTGAGATTGTAGGATATTTGTTAGATTTTTATAGCTGTTTTTTATTCCCTTTAAATGAATGATGGTGTCAGAAGTCTTTTTTATTTAACCTACATGGTTTGTTTTTCTAGCTTGTGAGGGGTTGTCCCTTTCTTGGGGCACCTAATAAAATGTTTTTAAATTATCCCAAATTGTTCACATTTTTGTGTTTACTTACTTACATGTATTTATTGTTGTGAACAGATTTAGCTCACACTTGTTTTCAGATTGGTAAAATTCATACATTTAAAGCATCATATTATTACTTATAAATATATATGTTACTTATTTGGATTTTCTTCTGTTTGCAGAATAGGTGTGATCATTTGTATTTGAGCCTTAATTGATTTCTAGTTCTATAATCAATTGTTCTTATCTATCAAGTTGGAGGCCTAATACAGAATTCCTTCACATTGGATACTACATTCTTTGAATTAAGGAATTATCAGACTCACTCAGACTCAAGTCCCTCATTATAAAGCAGCTTTTCTTTGTGCACATTACAGATAGGTGCTTAAGGAATCAGTTATTCAGTTCTGTAGTGTGATTTGATGGTCCTTAGCAGACAGCAGCTACTATCCCATCTTGTGCTTAATCTGCTAGGACATTGATCTATAAGGATTTAAGATAAGTTGATTCCAAGCTGGCAGATACTCAGAAACAGGCAGTGCTTTTCTATATAATGTACTACTTCTGCTGTATGCTTTTGCCAATTTGATGCTTTCTTTATAGGTTTAAGCATTGATTTTAATTTCTTCTTATGCAAATCTTGCCACAGCAAAGAGATTTGGGATATTTGAGAGGTACCATAAGAGAAATGTCAATGATGAAACATGCCTCTGTTACTGAGGGGAAGTCTTAACATATGCAGCTAATTTAACATATTTGAATTTGGTAATTCTGCATCCCTTTAATGGAAGATTGGCTCATGTGAAGTATGGTGTGACCACGGAATTGGCAAATTACTGTTAGAATCTGATCCAAGTCAAATCTGAATCTCAAAGCAACATTTTGTAAAGCCAGTGAAATAAACAGAATGGAGACTTAGGTTCTAAAGGCATATTGGCACTATCTCTATCCTGTGCCCAGGAGTGTCACCCTAAGCATGCCCCACATGCTCTTTCCCCTTTTGTCCTCAACAAATCCTGGAAAATGAGATATGCTCAGCCTATGTCTCAGGAGGCCACATGTCAAGAAGAGACAAGCAAGAGATGAGAAGTCAATGATAGGTCTACACTGAGGCTACAGAGCCATTTAATTGATTATGTTAGCTTATTTCTTAAATTTGTTGGATGTAAAGCAGGACACAATGAGGGCAGGGGTGGGGGAGAGGGGAGAGAGGTGGTTGTACTTCAAAATTACGCTCTCAGGGACAGCATGGAGGTGGCATAAAGACACCGTGCAAATTAAAATGTTTATACGGCTTCATTTCAAAAGCCAAAAAGAAAAATCTTATTCTAAAGGATTAGGAGAGCAGCTTCCACCAATGGCGGGCCCACTGTGCATGCGCACAGTTTAAAAGGGCCCGCCAGCAGCAAAAATGGTTCAGTTAGGCTCCGGGACTGGTGAGAGATGCACAGGTGAAAGCCCTATGAGCCCCCGCTCCCCCAAAGTCCCCCAGAGCCTCCCCAGCAGCCATGGAGCCCCCTGCCAGGCCCCAGCACAGCCAGAAGTAAGCGGGGCCCATGGTGAGAGGGGATTAACCCCTAGAGAGTGGGAGGAGGTGGCTGAGTGGGAGCTGGGCTAAGTCTCACCCCGCCCAGGCCCCTACTTCACCCAGCCCCCCAGGGAGCCATGCAACTGGAGCCATGCGACCAGGCTGCGCAAATCGGCGTGCTTGTCTGCTGGTACATGAGTTAGCATGGAGTTCATGCAGGAGGGTGAGCGGGAGGGCCTGAGGCCCTGCCTGTGAGCCCCGTAGGGTAGGTAGACTCAGGCCCAGCCCACCTACCATTGGCATGCCATGGATGGGCACTCATTGCACCCCGAGGGTCCCCAAGGGGTCTGCGCCCCCCCCCCGGCACCTCAGAGATGGCCAGCCAGACAGACCCCATGGTTCCAGGATCCATGCAGATGGAGCCCCTGGCTCTTGTCTGTGGAGGCAGCCTGTCCCTTTTTCAGGCTCTGGGGCCCGGGACCATGGCTACCTCCCCTTGTGGGGTCTGCTCCCTTTTGGGGTCTCTGGTGTGCCAGCTGGAGGAGCTCCAGGCCACAATCCAGAGACTGTGTGCCTCCAGGGACTGTGAGCAGGAGATAGACTCCTACTGCCAGGCCCTTCTCCCCCGGGAGCTGGTAGACCACGGTCTCCCTCCAGGACAAGCAAGGACTCTGAGACCTCCCATTCTGTCCAGTCAAGGGGATGGACCAAGGTGGTTGAGGGCCCCAAGGCCCGCCACACCAAGGCCCCTGACCTACTGGAGCTATGCAACAGGTACAAACCTCTTGCAGCCCCAGCAGAGCCTGCTGAGTTGCCAGCTCCTGCAGGCAACACAGGCTCAACTGTAGCTACCGCCCCCACTCTCCCCAAGACAAAACGCAAAGTGTTTGTTGTGGGAGACTCCATCCTGAGGGGGACTGAAGGAGTAATCTGCTGCCCTGACCACTTAGCCCAGGAAGTTTGTTGCTTCCCAGGGGCCCGCATCCGAGACATTGCGGAGAAGATCCCTAAGCTCCTCCAGCCCACAGACCACTATCCCATGCTCCTTATTCATGTGGGCACCAATGACATGGCTCAGAGCACTCCCAGCTGGGCCATGAGGTGCTACAGGGATTTGGGAGCAGGGCTAAAGGGTCTGGGGGCACAGGTGGTGTTTTGTTCAATCCTCCCAGTCTTGGGGTGTGGGCTGAGGAGGTAGAGGAGGATCCAGGTAGTTAACCAAAGACTGTGGCATGGGTGTCATTGGGAAAGCTTTGGCTTCCATGACCACAGCCCGCTCTTTGGTGAGAGGCAGTGAGCTGCTGGGAAGAGATGGTTTCCACCTTTCTCTGCTGGGGAGGAGGTTCTTCTTAGCCAGACTGGCTGACCTGCTCCACCAGGCTTTAAACTAAGCCCGCTGGGGGACGGGGGGACTACCGGCACTGCTGACCTGCTGAGCAACCCTTGAAAAGCCAGCAGGCCAAGGCACTTAAGGGAGCCCACCCCTTCCCCAGCCCTGGTACAAGCTATGGGTAAGGCAAGAGCCCCCAAGGGGACACTTGCCTGCCTGTACACAAATGCCAGGATCTTGGGGAATAAGCAGAAGGAACTTGTCCTCCTGCTTAACACAAATAATTATGACATCATAGGGATAATGGAAATCTGGTGGGACTCCACCCATGACTGGACAGGGCTATAGATGGCTATACCCTATACAGGAGAGATCGAATAGATAAAAGGGATGGAGGTGTAGCTCTCTATGTTAAGAAAAGCTACACATCCCTGCAAGCTGATCTTGGCAACCAGGGTGGATGACTGGAAACCCCCTGGGTTAAAATCTGTGGGGAACATGGCACAGGGAACACAACAGTGGGAGTCTACAACAAACCTCCCACCCAAAGTCAAGAGCTTGACCAGGAGTTCACCCAGGAACTGGCCGAGGCTGCATGCTCCAGGACCATGGTTGTCATGAGTGACTTCAACTACCCAGACATCTCATGGGAGGATCAGCAAAATCCAAGTGGTCGCAAAGCTTCCCATCATGCGTGGATGACCTATACCTGACTCAAGAAGTCTATGGGCCAACGAGAGGTAAAGCACCACTTAACCTGGTACTGGAAACTGGGGATGACCTAATCGGCAACCTAGTGATCAATGGGAAGCTGGGTGACAGTGACCATGAGCTGATAACCTTCACCATTTGCTGTAAAGCTGGCAAGTCAGTCAACAACACTGAAGTCCTTGACTTCAGGAAAGCTGACTTTGAAAAGCTCAGGAGGCTTGTCAGTGAGGCCCTAAGGGACCACAACCCCAGGGGGAAGGGGAGTTCAGGAAGAGTGGCTGCTCCTCAAGGGAGCGATCCTCAATGCACAAGCTAATTCTATTCCATCTCGGAGGAAAGGCAGCAAGAGGGCACAGCAGCCCCCCTGGGTCTCCAGGGATCTAGCAGACCTCCTGAAGCTAAAAAGAAAGGTCTACAAAGGATGGAGGATGGGATTCACTTCCAAGGAGGAATAGTCTGCACTGGTCTGGTCCTGCAGGGAGCAAACCAGGAAAGCCAAAGCTGTAACTGAACTCCAAATACCTTTGAGTATCAAGGAAAATAAAAAGTCCTTTTTCAGATATGTGGGGAGCTGGAGGAAAAGCAAGGGCAACATTGGATCCCTGCTAAACCAGATGGGACAACTGACAACTGACACCCAGGTAAAAATCAACCTATTAAATGGGTACTTTGCATTGGTCTTTCATCAGTCCCATGGGATGCCCATGCCCACTATGGGACAGCGAGGTCCAGGTGAGTTTCATAGTTTCATAGTTGGTAGGGTCAGAAGGGAACCTGACAGATCATCAAGTCTGACCCCCTGCCATGGCAGAAAAGAGCACTGGGGTCAAACGACCCCAGCAAGGTGCTAATCTAGCCTCCTCTTAAAGACCCCCAGGATAGGAGCCAGCATCACTTCTCTTGGAAGTTGGTTCCAGATCCTAGCCACCCTGACAGTGAAGTAGCGTCTCCTGATGGCTAGTCTGAATCTACCCTCTGCCAGCTTGTGACCATTATTTCTAGTCACTCCTGGTAGTGGTCAGGGGAACAGGGACTCCCCAATACCTGCTGGTCCCCTCTGACTAGTTTGTAACAGGCCACTAGATCCCCCCTCAGCCTTCTCTTGTGGAGGCTGACCAGGCTTGGGTCCTATAGCCTCTCCTCATAGGGCCTGCTTTGCTACCCCCGATCATGCGGGTGGCCCTCCTCTGTCTCCTCTCAATGCTGTCCACATCCCTCCTGAAGTGTGGTGCCCAGAACTGGATGCAGTACTGTGGGAGGGAGATCCCCTGCCCTCCATCAATGCTGACCTTGTGAAGGAACACCTTGAGAGGCTAGACACCTTCAAGTCATCTGGCCCTGACAATCTATACCCCAGGGTACTCAAGGAGCTGGCGAACATCTTAGCCCAGCCCCTGGCATGGATCTTTGAGAACTCCTGGTGCTCTGGTGTAGTGCCCGAAGACTGGAAGAAGGCCAATATGGTGTCTATTTTCAAAAAAGGGAGAAAAGTGGATCCGGCAAACTACAGGCCCATCAGCCTAAGCTCTATCCCAGGGAAGGTCTTATAAAAGTTTATTAAAGAGGCCATCCTTAATGGACTGGCTGACACCAACATCCTAAGGGATAGCCAGAACAGGTTTGTTGCAGGTAGGTCTTGCTTGACCAATCTCATTTCCTTTTATGACCAGGTGATCTATCACTTGGACAAGGGAGAAGAGATTGATGTCATATATCTGGATTTCAGAAAAGCCTTCCATCTGGTATCCCATGATCACCTCTTGGCAAAACTGGCCAACTATGGCCTTGGGTCCACCACAATCTGCTGACTGGGAAATTGGCTCCGTTGTCAGATCCAGAGGGTGGTAATTGACAGAAGTCAGTCGTCATGGTGCCCTGTTACCAGTGGGGTCCCCCAAGACTCTGTCCTTGGACCCATATTGTTCAGCATCGTCATTAATGATGTGGACATTGGAGTCAGAAGCAGACTGGCCAGGTTTGCCAATTACACCAAATTCTTGGGCAAAGCATCCACACCTGAAGACAGAAGGGAGATCCAGGATGACCTGGACAGGCTTAGCAAATGGGCAGACAAGAACCTGATGGTGTTTAACACTGAAAAATGCAAGGTTCTCTACCTTGGGAGCAATAACCTGCAGCATCCTTATAGGCTTGGCAGTGCTATGCTGGCTAGCACTATGGAAGAAAGAGACTTGGGGTCATCATTGACCACAAGATGAATATGAGCCTTCAATGCGATGCTGAGGCTAGTAAAGCAACCAAAACAATGTCTTGCATCCATAGATGCTTCTAAAGTAAATCCCAGGATGTCATTCTCCTCTTGTACTTGGCCTTGGTGAGGCCACAGCTGGAGTACTGTATCCAGTTTTGGGCCCCACAATTCAAAAAGGATGTGGGGAAGCTTGAGAGAGTGCAGAGAAGAGCCACATGCATGATCAGAGGTCAGGAGAACAGACCTTATGATGACGGGCTGAGAGCTCTTTAGCCTGGAAAAGCGCAGGCTCAGGGGTGATCTGATGGCCACCTATAAGTTTATCAGGGGTGACCACCAGTATCTGGGGGAACGTTTATTCACCAGAGCGCCCCAAGGGATGACGAGGTTGAATGGTTATAAACTACTGCAAGACCGTTTTGGGCTGGACATAAGGAATAATTTCTTTACTGTCCAAGCCCCTAAGGTCTGGAATAGCCTACCACCGGAGGTGGTTCATGCACCTACATTGAACACCTTCGAGAGAAAATTGGATGGCTATCGTGCTGGGATCCTATGACCCCAGCTGACTTCCTGCCCTTTGGGCAGGGGGCTGGACTCAATGATATTCCGAGGTCCCTTCCAGCCCTAATGTCTATGAAATCTATGAAATCTATAAAGAAAACTAGAACATCCATCAAAATAAGTGTATACATTCTTTAAGATACAGCGGCAGTTACTGTATATGGTCAAAAACTCAAGCTAGAGAATGGACAATGTGTCATAAATACCTACATAGAAGCAGACAAGGTTCCTTTGGTGAATCTGATATCTTTTATTAGAGCAACCCAAATAGTTGGAAAATAGTTATTAAGCAAGTTTTCGGCTTCAAAAACCCTTCGTCAGGCTAAGGAAGTTTCAGCAGTTGGTGTGTGCTCTTCCTGGATGGAATGAAAAGTGAAGAAGCCAGAGGCTGGGCTGGTATGCATACAAGACAGGTAGTCAGTGAAAATGTAGATTGAGAAGTCAATGGGTGAGAGACAGTCTGGGGGTGGGGGGGAAAGAAAAAGAAGGGGGATGAAAGTGGAGAGATACGTGGGGAGTCAGATGTCAGCCAGGTTATAATGTGTCATAAATCCAATGTCTATATTTAGTCCATGATTTTTAGTATCCAGGAGGTTGATGAAGTAGAGTTCATAGGCTCGTCTCTGGGAAGTGTTTTGTAAGTTTCCTTTGAGGATCAGGACTGAGAGGTTCGAGAGAGAGTGGTTTTCTTGTGAGAAATGTGCCCCCACCGGTAATTGGGTATTCCTGTCTTTGATAGATTTCCAGTGTGCATTCATTCTGGTGCACAGTTGTTGTTTGGTCTCTCCTATGTATTTTCCATCAGGGCATTTGGTTGCACTGGATGAGGTATATCACATTTTGGTAGGTGCAGCTGTAAGATGCAGGGATGCTGATGGCTCTGTTGTGGGGTGTAGTAATAGTGGGGGTGGTGGAGATGTGTTGGCAGGTTTTGCATTTCTTGTCATGGCATGGTCTGGATCCTTTTGGTGAGTTCTGGGCTTGAGGATGTTTACTTCTGGTGATAAGCTTAGTGAGATTCAGGCTATGGTCTGTTCTTCTTTCCTTATGTGCTAGAATAAGTAGAGATGGTTTATTGATGTTACTGATCTCATAACTATTTTGCTATTTTGGGAAGGCTACCTAGAAATTTTTACCATTGAGATTACCACCTTGCTCATAGAAATTCTTTTGTCGTATCAAAGCAAGCATCTCAAAATGCTGACATCTGTACCGACATCATGGAATACAAGGGAACAGGAATGGGATTGGTATTTCTTAAATTCATATACGTACATACAGTGACAAATGTGAGCATATCAGACGTGCACTAGCTGCTCCAGAACTCCAGCCTAAGTAGTTGTGCCTTTCCAAGGCAGGCCTTTTAGGAATGATAAGCCTTCTCTTATTTCCTCCCTCCTTCCTCCTTTCTCCTTTTTTTAAAAAACTGTCATTTGATTGACTGGCATCAGTGTAACTAAAATTACAGAAGGGCCATGAAGATATTGCTATTAAAAGTTTATCCTTAAAAAATGCATATGAACATTTTTTTCTGTGAACATCATCAACATTTAAATTGGACCTCATGAACTATCCAAAATATCTGAATTAATATGATTATTCCTGGAGTTCAGCCTCTGTGACTAAGATCTCCAGGGATACTAGTTTTGATGACTGCATTCCAGAAATAATGACTTGATGTTTACCCTTAGTGAATTGGAACCTCCATGTGCAAAATAAAAATTATAACATGCAAATGAATTTACTGATAGAGTTCCTCTACCATATGCTATGGTATCAGTTGGCTACTTTTGCTTTCTTTCACTCTCTCTCTCCATCACCTCCCCCCTCCTTCCCCTCTCTCTGTGAATATATATGATATATATAAAATAAATCAAGAGGAAAGAAGATGATTATAATGCTGAATAAATAATTGAGATCTGCATGGGGCCTTCAGAATTAAGATATAATGACAATAAATGGACACACTGCTGATCTGAAGGCTTTAATATCTCTTCTGAACTTGTTTGGAAGAAATAAAAGCCTTCCCCACAATAGGTTAAACCACACATTTTACTGGAACACAAATTGTGAAGGGTTTATAAAAGTAAGGCTTCTGTAACTTTCTAATGTAGCACACATTGTTACAGCATTGAATTAATCTCTTACAGATAACTCTTCATAGTGTTGACATGGCAGTTGTCCAGAGAGTATTGATATAACAAAGCAAATTCAGATGAAACACAGAATTAGTTTTGAGCTCTTAAGTCATACAGCAAAACAAGCCCTGCTTCTTGATCAGTAACTAGGCCTGTAGAAACCCATGGATAGACCAGTTAGGCTAGCTGTACAATTTGACAGCTGCTTTTTCATTGTGTTTAATTGCTGGCATCAACAGGCAGCTGCATGGTGTCACAAAAGGGAAGCATTTCAATCATCAATTCTGAAACTTCGCCTGATCTAGTTTCAGTGAGAATCCTCTGTGTAAGAGCATAAAGGTCTGGGGGGAGGAGGGTACTATGATGGTGGAGTAGCATTAGCAAAACCCATTTTGAAGGTTCATGTGTCACACATGAGGGTGTCCAGAGATGTTTTGAGGTGAGGAGCATCTGCACTTCATTGGAGACTGCAGGTGCTCATCATCTCTGAATATCAAACCATTTTTACAGCCTAATACAGACTTATGACAATTCCTGTCATCATATCACTTTTCTTTCCCCATCTGCAAAATTGTCCTCTCTCTCACAAGTCTCTTTCCACTTAGGTTTACAAAGTTATTTAAGATACTTCAGTCCAAAAATGTTGACTAGACTAGAACTCAGCAGATTTCCATTGACTTCCACAGATGCATGAGATCAAGCTGGTAAGGGCTATGTAATTAACTATATAGTTAAGAAGCCCAGAAACCATCTACATCATGCAGGCATGATCCTTCCAAGCACATAGCCACTTTCTTCCTAGCCTCCACTTTCTCTTTGAGGGTATATGTGGTATAGAGCAGTGGTTCTCAACCTTTTTTGTACCATGACCCATTTGTAAACATTAACGGCCAGTCCTGACCCAATGCCGTTCAATCCCAACCCGCTGCACCCTGGCCCTCAGGCCCCAGCCCCACAGTGTGTGGTGCAGACAGTGGGTCTGTGGGGCCAGGGAGGCCCTAAGCAGCCCCTCACAGGCTGGAACTCTGCCAGCCTGCAAAGGAAAAGCCACAGTTTTCCACATTTTTCTCCTTTAAAGGACAATCAATTTTTAAAGTTTGTTTGTGATCCTTTCATATATTCTTGTGACCCACTTTTGGGTCGTGACCCATGCATTGAGAAAGGCTGGTACAGAGTCTGCCATTTGCACAAGCCTTTGGACAGGCCACACAAGTAAAATTAATCCTTGTATACGCTCTCCTTTGTGGACTGGCTTAAGAAGCTTTCATGATCTGGCCCATTACTCGAACAAAGAATTACTGTTATTGTTAATAGTGTGGATTCTTTCTTTCAGCAGAACCTTAAAGTAACCTTGAAGTTGATGCAGTGGCCTGGTAAGAAAACTTATAAATCAGGGGTGGCCAATCTGAGATACACAGGTTGTGGGGTACATGGCAGAGGGAGGGGACCAGCAACAGCCACCAAGGCAAGAAGCAGAAAAAAGAGCAGCGTATGGGGTAGGCAGAACAGGGCAGGAAGCAGAAAGCAAAGCAGCAGGTCAGTCAGGGGAAGGGGATCAGCGTGGCAGGGCTATTTTTGTGGCATGCCTGCAAAAAGGATTGCATATAAGTAAAGACCAGAAAAACAAAACCCCTATGTGAGCACTCTCTCTGAATCAGATTTCTATTCTCTTGTGTAAAGTAATGCAACATAATATAAAACTTTTTTTATATTGCAATATATATTTGAAAAGAACATGCCTTTGTTTAAATAATAGTGTTTTTTCTGTGAAAGATGTTAGAAAACAAGAACAAATTGTAGTTCTTTCTTAGAAAAAAAATCAGTATAAATTTGGATATAGGCTATATTTTTATAATGACTCAGGAGGCCTTTAGATCTTTCAGAAGCTGCATTCTAGCTATATTAAGTAATACCTCTTTTGGAATTTTTTTAACAAGATCTACTCAAAGTAACATTTTCAAATCAATAAGCTGGAGAGATTTTTGGAAACACTATAAATTACTGTAAGGAGCTAATGACACTATTAAGTATATAAATCACTCTAGGACTAAATAGTTTATTTCTATTCAGAATAACCTTTAGTATATATTTTTATAAAAATGCACTAACCTGCAATCTTTTTCTGATGAAATTTATAATGTGACAATCTTGATATCAATGCTGGATTCTGGGTCATTTCCCTCCTCTCACCCACTCTCCTATTAACTATCATTTCAGTCTCTAGGATTGTCAAGCAATATCATAGAAGATACAATTCAATCACCCTTACTTATGTCCACTAGTATCTCATTGCGTCAGTAATTCCACTTAAATCAATAGGACTGCTAACATTTTCCATACTGTTTTGTGAGTAATGATATCAGAATCAGAACATAATATTGTAATGACTGCATTTTGAGTTGGACTGTGTGTATGTGCATGTATATTGGAAGACCTTATTTACCTTACTTTCATCCCTGCCCACACAGCTGTGCAGGCTCTGAATGCCACTGAGTCGGTGTGGGAAGAATGGCAAGTAAATGGCAGTGTCTTCCTAGATCCCCAATGAATGGAGAGCTTTTGAAGCAATTGTTCACTAACATCGATCTGGAAGGTAATAATTTACTATTGGTATTATCCTTTTCAAGTAGAAAAGGAATCATGCCCCTAAACTGCTCCTGGGACAGTATGCCAATACACTTCTTGATACACCAAGCTCATGCTAAAAATGACAGTTTTGCACTTCAGTGATTTTTCCTAAGAAATGAATAATGTACAATGAATCTATTTGAGACATGTGAACGTCAAATGTTTAAGCTCAAGTTACAATTATTTTTAATTCTTCTGAATAAAATATACCCTTGTGCCTTTTAAACATTTTTTTTTAAATCTACTGTATTTATATCATACTTTAATTAAATTCTGTTTTAAAAAGGTATTTAACAAAAAGTCTTTGCAAGCCTCCTCTTGGGATTAATGACTTTTATTGCTTAAAGCTTGTCACAAAGGCAATTTATAAGGAAATCCAGTGTTTGTTTTTTATTCCCTTTGAAATGCTGGGTTTGATAATCATTATTAAAGCACTGTTCAGCTTAATGCCTTCGCAATAAAAATAACAATACAGTAGAGAGGAAAAGAGATTTATAGGAACCATAATACAAACATACAGATTATTGTTAACTTTAGACTACTGTTTGCTATGCAAGTCTGATTTCTGCAGCTTAATGATAACTGTCTGGGCCCTTCGCTGGGGTACATTGGTATAGCTTCATACCAAATGACCAAATATGGTTTTCAGCTTGTTTGACAATAAAAGAAAAATGTGAACCCGATTTTCAACAGGTATAAAGTCAAAGGGTTCCATGAAAGTTACTGGAGCTATGCCAATGTAAGTCAGATAAAGCCTGAATGCTCACTTACACAAAAGACTTTCTACACCCTTCTGACTATATAAAGGGCCATTGGTATAAATAAACATCTGGACCTAAGAATCTGATCATATATATTTAGGTGCCAGGTCTAAAGGAGAACACAGTCGAAATCAAGCAGGTTGTATCCTAACAGAAACATAATCAATCATGGGGTACAGACATATAAACAATTTAGCATGGAGCATGTCAGCTACTTCATGATAACCACCTTAACTTGCACCTAAAGTGTGGTAAGTAGAAGCTAAACCACAGTCTCTGCTCTTTCCTGGAGACCTAAATTACCATAATTTAACTTCCACTTACTGCAGAGTATGAGAATGACCATAGGCAGTTACTGTAGAACTGCTGACACAGAATCATAAACTTAATGGATCAGAAGGGACTTGGAAGTTCATCAAGTCCAGTAGATTTGGAGGAGGTGAACAAACTCAGGCTAGCTCAGTAAGGTGCTTATCCAGCCTCCACCTGAACACCTCCAAGGATGGCGACCACATCATCTCTGCTGGGAGTGTGTTCCAGGTTCTAGTTACCCTTACGGAGAACAAGTTCTTCCTCACGTTCATTCTAAATCTTCCCTCTATTAGTTTTTGACCATTGGTCCTTTTAACAGGGGCCTTTCTTGGGACTGGTCTGGTATTGGCCCACCCACCTGTTTCTGGCCAAACCACCCACCTCCTCTCCTGCCATGCCTTGTTGTTTCTTAATTAGTTCTAATAAAGTGGGAGGCTGCCCATTTTTGCCTTGATGCCGCTATCGGCAGCTCCATTCCTCCCCTACACCCCAGCACAAGCCATGCAGATAGCATCCACATGTTGTAGCCATATCTCAGCCCCTAGCTCCGGCCTCTCTCATTGGGCTCCATGCCCCTCACTCATACTGGGCTTCTTGCCCCCAACACACACAGTTGGGGCTCCTAGCCTCTGGTCTCCGTGTCTCTCACTAGGCTCCATGCCCCTCACACACTCTGGGCTCCTACCCTCTCACTAGCCCCTTTCTAGGCTCCATGCCCCTTCTCAAACTCTGGGCTCCTTGCCCCTCATTTGCTCTGGGCACCTTGCCCCCCTTTGGTCCTGCCAACCTCCTTGCCAGGTTACCCACTAGGATGTGGGGGCTGGAGTTAAGGTGGCCCTACCTGCCTTTCACCAGAGTGGTAACTGGCCTGGCATTTCCTGGGGGCTCCCATGCCACTGGGAGTCCCACCAGGCCACCCACTCCCAGCAGGGTGCCATTTTAGATCATGCCCAGGACCAAGAGGCTCCTATCCATCCCCATAAGCTCTTGCCCTTAGCACCAGGGTTGTTCCTGCTGCAGGTTAGCCAGGTGATATTTCTGCTTGGCTGGCAGCAACAAACTGCAGCCTTTATGTACTAGGCTTTCAAAATGGCTACCACTATTTTGGTGCTCCCTGACATACTTGCAGGTGGCTATCAAGTCACCTCTCAGCCTTCTCATATTCATCTTCTGGTCAATTGTGACCCCCAGGTCCCATTCTGATGTGCTGTTAGACAGTGGGTTACCACCTATCTTATAGTTATGGTGAAGGTTCTTCTTACCCAGATGAAGGACTAGCACTTTTCCCTGTTGAATCTCATCTGATTCTGATCAGCCTATAGAACCAGTATGTCTAGGTTATCCTGGATCCTTACTGTATTCTCTGGTGTACCCACATTTCCCCACAGCTTGGTATCATTGGTAGACTTAATCATAGATCATTCCACTCCTTCATCCAAGTAATTAATAAATATGTTAAAAAGCACAGATCTGAGCACTGATCCCTGTGGGACACCACTGGAGGCAGCCCCCCAGGATGAGACTGTACCATTGATTATAACTCTGTGGGACTGGCATCTAAACCAGTTATTCAAAATATCCACCCACCTCATTGCAGGCTAGTCCAGGCCAGTACTTTCCAGTTTAAATGAGAGAATTTCATGACAGACAGAGTCAAAAGCCTTAATGAAGTCTAGCTAAATGATGTTGTGGCAGGGCTCTGTTGGGGCCTGCCACTTTAAGGGCTAGGCCAGGAAGAGGATGGGTGCTTGATGAGGGCAGCCATTTTAATTCCCATCACTCTGTGCTGAAAGGGGAGCAGCTTGTGACCAGCCAGCAGGAAAGAAACATCTCCTGAGCTTTGCTGCTTCATAAAGACCTTGGATTTAAGGGCAGGAGCTTATGGGGATGGTTTGGAGGCTCTTGGTCCTGGGCATAACCTAAAACTACACCCTGCCAGGGATGGGTGACCTGGTGGGGCTCCTGGTGGTGTGGGAGTCCCCAGGAAATGCCAGACCAGTTATCACCCTGGTGAAAGGCGGGCCGGGGCACCTTAATAACTCCAGCTCCCACAACCATGTGGGTAACCCCATAGTAGGGCCCAAGAAAGCAGACCTATGTAAGGGAGTGTGGGCTAGTTGCTCAGAAGCCTGACTTGCACCCACAACTGATCAACGCTGGGGCCAGGACCAGAAGGGTCAAAAGGGCCAGAGTCCCACCGCGAGGGATGTCCAGAGCTGGGGGCTGGGGACCTGGGATTGTGGCAGGCTTTGGAGATGAGGCCAGGGCCTGTGTGGCCAAAGGTCCCGGGGGCACCGCACCCGAGAGGGGGAAGAGTGCAGGGAGCTAGGCAGCTCAGATGAGGGCAGAGTAGGCTGCCTGATTAGGAGGGATCTAGTTGGGGTCCAGACTGGAAGGTTATGGGCCTTACAATGGGGCTGGAATTGTTAAGAGCTTAGATGCCATCTGCGAGGCATGGGCTGCAGTGCAGAGGAGGTTCAGAGCTGCAGATTATGCCCTCTGGCATCAGGATAGGGAATGGGCAGCCTTCCACCTGGGTAATATCTTAATCATTTTCCATCAAGACATGGCAGGTGAGAGAGGTGGGCAGTTAGCCCAAAACCAGGTGGGCGGGCCAACTTCTACCCGGCTCCGGGAAGGCCTCCTGTTACAGATGTCTACCTCATGTAACTTGTCCAGCTGCCTATTTATCTGGTCGTAAAAGAACACCAGGTCTGTTAGGCATGATCTACCCTCCACAAAGCCATGCTGGTTGTTTCTGTCAGTTACAAATTTGTGATTGATGGCCTCCTTTACAATTTTTTCAAAAGTTTTTCCTAGGATTGAAGTCAGACTGACCAGTCTATAGTTTGCAGGGTCATCCCTCCTCCCTTGAAGATGGGTACTGCATTGAACCTCTTGCAGTGGTCTAGGACCACTCTCAAGTTCCACGACTTTTCAAATATCTTCACTGAAGGCCCTGCTGTAAGTACAGCCAGTACTTTTAGGACTTGAGGATGTAGGTCATCTGGCCCAGTGGACTTAAAAATGTCCAATTGTTCTAAGAGGCCACTCACCTGGTCGGGGCTGATTTCATGTTGTCTTTTGACTTCCCCATATTCTGTGGGACTCTAGACAGGTGCACAGCTCTTGTTAGGTTTCTAGAATACTGATGTGAAGTAACCATTTAGGAGCTCTGCCTTTTTGTGTAGATCTATTGTGGGCTGCCCCTCTGTATTCAGAAGGGGTCCCACAGTAGAGCTTAATTTTTTCTTGCTCCCCATGTACCTGTAGTAGGACTTTTTGTTGTCCTTAATTTTGGATACTAACTTGATCTCCATGCCTGCTTTGGCTTTCCATATCTCAGACCTGCAGACCTTGGTTATATAAATTAACTCTTCTCTGGTTGCTGATCCCTTCTTCCATTGCCTATATGTGTCCTTTTGCTTTTTCAAAAGGTCTGTAATATCTCTGTTGACCCAAGTGGGTCTCTTGGCTCCTTTCATGCCTTTTGATCTCATGGGAATGGCCTCTTTTTGAGCAGAGAGGATTGCCCCCTTGTGGAAGCATCTTCACTCCTGAACCCCCAAATCCTCCAGTTGCTGGTCACAGAGGGCCTTTCTAACTAGACTCCTGAGTTTGTTAAAGTCTGATGTTCTGAAATGTAGGATCTCTGTTCTACTATTTGAAAACCTAGCCTTCTGGTGGATGGTGAACCTAATCAGATCATGGTCACTGTCACCCACAGTACCACCAATCCTCAGGTCCTCCACCATACCTTCCCCTTTGGTAAGCACTAAGTCCAGAGTGGCTTCCTCCCTAGTCGGTCCTTCAACAATCTGTGACAGGAACAGGTCATCAGTAGTTTCCAAGAAATTGGTTGCCCTGCTGTAGTTAGCCTAATGGTCTGTGCAACAGATATCAGGGCAGTTGAAGTCACCCATGACAATCTGGTCTTTAGTGATGGCTCCCTCAGCCATTTCCCTGGAAAATGCCTTATTGTTTTCCTCTTCTTGGGAGGGAGGCCTGTAGCAGACCCCCACCATAGGTCACCCTTGCCTGAAGCCCCTTATATCTTGACCCAGAGGGTCTCAAGGGTCTCAAGGGACCTCTCCCCACTATCAAACCTGACCTGCAGGGAAGAGTACTGCTCTTTCACATGTAGGGCCACCCATCCTCCCTTATTCCCAATGTAGTCCTTTCTGTAAGGCCTATAGCCATCGATATCCTTTACCCAATCATGTGTGTCATCCCATCAGGTCTCTCTCAAACTGATGAGGTCAAAAGGCACAAGCTTCCCTCTGGTCACCTTAGGTTTTCTGTCACTATACAAGTATCTCAGGGCATTGGTGCTCATTTGGGTGTCCACTATGTTGATGTCCTCTCCTGCATCATCATGGAAAAAGGATTCATGTACAGTAGTGGCTTCGTGTACAACAGTGGAACCTCCCTCTCTCCCCCAGTCATGCCTAGTTTAAAGCCCTCGTCAGCAAGTTGGTGATTCTCATAGAGATGAGCTTCCTCTCTCTGCCTGTGAGGTTAATACCAGCTCTTGCATGTAGACCACTCCCGCTGAACTGCCTACCAAGGTCAAGGAATCCAAAGCCTACACGGTGACACCATCTCTGAAGCTTTCAGTTGATGCACTTCTCCCTTCATCGGCTTCAGCCCCTGACTGGGAGGATTGCAGAGAACACCAATTGTGCCTCCAGGTCCTTGAGCTTCACCCCCGTGGTCTTGTAGTTGCCCATGATTCTCCCAGGGCTGTTTATCACCGTGTCATTGGTGCTCACATGGACACATGGTGGGGTCTCGCCACTTAGCGAAGCTTGAACCAGTTGAGGTTCCCAGGTGTTTGTTGGAGCTTGAAGATGGACAGAGTTCTGAACACAATCAATGGAGGGATTCCAGGCAGAAAAGAAGTGGAACTGGTGCAGCTTTTGGATCCAAGCACCAGTACAGAAACTTGAGCTTTGGGAAGGGGGTTTGTAGAGAACTAACAATGGCACGAGGGAGAAAAATAGGTCTGTTTATGGGTAAACAATGGCTCATATGGTGGATAATAGAATTGATCACTCCTGGATATGGGTGGCATTACCCTGAGGGAGCTCACAATACAGACAGGCAAATTCAGAGTTTTGGATACCAATAGAGGAGTCATTATTGGAATTGGTCTGATAAATGCTGAGTTGTGTGTGTGTAGATGTGGGTTGTTTAGCATTTGGAGCAAGGATTCCCCATCATGCAGTGCTCCCCTGCTTTTCTGATCCCAGAATTCAGTGTGGTCCTTGCCTTTCTTCATCCTGAATGTTAATGAAGGTGCATGCCTGTCCCATCTCCCATTTAAATGAGTAGTTATCCAGTTCCATCTCTGATGCAAATGAGACCATGGGAATTGCTTCACTTCTATCAACTTAGTCTGGAGGGGTTTAGGTATGTCTTCCACTGCATCTTCCTTGTCTTTTGTAAGTCCTTCCTCTAATCAGTTCTTGTTCAGGCAGAAGTGGGAAGGGCGAGAGTTCTTTGTGTGTCAGACAGGCTGTGTCCTGTGCCAGGGTTCCCCAAGAACACAGAGCTGACGGGTAACACCCCACTTCCATTGTTGCTGCCTGCAGGGCCTACGCAGTGGCAGTGGGGGGAAGGGAGAAGTGGGCCTGGGCCCAATGTGCAGGAGTGGGGAATGATCTTGAGTGAGGGAAACAGCTGGCCTGCTGCGGCAGTGGAGGGGGAAAAGTGTGCCCAGCCTGATGTGGCAGCAGTGGGGAGAGTAAGCCTCCTACTCCCTTTACTCCCTCTCCCACTCCTCCCCCACCCTCCCCTCCCCCTCATTGTCCCTGAGCCCATTCCTCCTGTCCCCCAATTAACCAGATAGGCCCAGGCCTGCTGCTCCCCCCCTGCCATGGTGGCCCAGCTTCTCTCCACCCTCAGGCCCAGTTCTTTCCTGCATCGGGCCTGGGCCTGCTCCTCCCCTTCCCCCGCCACTGCAGCAGGGAGGTGGGGAGTGGGCCCAGACCCCAAGCAGCAGGAAGGAACAGTGAAGTGGGCCCAGATGGGGGGGGGGGCATGGGGCTCCATCCCCACCCACTCCACCCCACTCCTGCATTCTTGATGATCAATTGGCTAATTAATTCATAAAAGTCTAAAAAAACCTTTCAAGTAGGTAACTTCCTACAGACTTTATAAAATATCTATTTCCAAGGAAAGGCAATCATTGAATGTTTTCAGTTCATTTCAAACAAGGTTGAGATTTAAGAAGATGCACCTGCAGAGTAATCCCTCAGATAACGAACTCTGCCCCAGTTTAGGAACGACAAGCACCTTGATTGGTTGCTGGGATCACCACCTATGCAGAACCTGGTTCCCTAAGAGTGCTTCTAGTCACAGCCACCACTTGCAGTTCCAGGTGTAGCATAGGATCCAGAAGACCCCAAGATTGTGAACCTGAGTAACAAGGGAAAGATGAATCCCATCAGTGACAGATGTCCCAGTCACTCTGAAGTCAAACCGTCCTCTTGCTATCACCACCTCTAAAATCAGAGTAAGTTGTAGAATCACAGAAAAGTATGGCTGGAAGGGACTTTCAGAGTTCATCACCTCCTGTGTCTTGCACCTAATGTTTCTATTGATGCATCCCAAAGGTATTCATCTTTTGCACAGCTACATCAACTGCAGACTTATATTGAGTCTGTGGTCTCCTGAGAGTCCTGGATCTTTTTCCATAGGGATGCCATTCAGCCAGATTTCACCCATTTTATATTTGTGCTTTTGATTAATCTTTCTGTGGTGTAGCACCTTGCATTTATCAGTGTAGCAAGTCATCACTGTTTACCACAGTTTTATCTTTCCTGGGTCAGTGTGGTGGTGAGAAGCCCCCACAGGCACTGAGGATGCCAGGGGCAAACCCCAGCATTACAGAGAGAGAGAGAGAAAGCACCCTGCACCCTGGGAAACTTACTGTCAGGACGGGCGGGGACGGAGCAGGAGCTGTGAGAGCCGGAGTTTTACCAGCTCTTCAAGCAGCTGCTTCCTGGGCAGGGTGGCGGCCAGCTGATTGCAGCAGCTGATGACATTGTTGCGGGAAATTTAAAAACCCTGCTGGAAGCCAGCGGAAGAGGGGAGGAAGCCAGCTGGGAGCATGCCAGTCTGGCGGAGGCTCCGGGCACTAGCTGTGGCATCCCAGAAGACACTGCCCTACAGCACAGGAGGGGGAGAAGTGTCTGGCATCATGCTGGGGACAGAAAACCCCCAGCCCCTCAGAATTAAAGATGTCCAGAGGCATCCCTTTTGGTGGAGGATGCCAGACACCTATGGCTCAGACCCTTGAGACCAGGGACTGAGGCTCCAGGCATATCAACATCCTGGCGATGGGCCAGATTACTGAAACCAATGCCAGACCCCATAGTTAAGGGGCCAAGGTAGATCGTTGGGGCAATGAGTGGAATACCTGAGTGGTTGGCAAGTGGATGGGG
>NW_005841900.1:3629888-3641917 GCF_000455745.1 Alligator sinensis | reverse complement strand
TGTAGGGAAGGTTGATCCCCAAGGAACACCACAGCACACTTATGAGTACCCCATCTTCGTGTTGATAGAGGAAGAGAACACCACTGAACCCCCTACTTCTCTTCATATACCTTGAAGAGAAGTTGTGGCAGGTGAGTTGGGGGACCCCAACCTACAGGGTGGTGTTGAACTCACAGCGCCTACTCGAGGCGTTACGGTCAGACTTGCCCTCATAGTTAATGACATAATTAAAAAAAACCCAAATGTATACACAGTAAATGGCTAACTCATGGTGTTCCTTTCCCAGACCCTGAGAGAGTAATCCTGGCTCTGTGCTGCCACCTCAGCCTGCCCTGGGAGGTTTTAACTTCCTCTGGGCCAGGCAGTCATTCCTGTCAGCTGGCCTAGTCCTCCTAGGCAGTCAGACTATCCCCTTCTCTTGCCTGCAGCTGGGCTGCAGCCACTGAGCCATGCACTCTGTTCAGTCAGCAATTAACTTCATCCTGTTAGCTCCTGCCCAGCTTTCCAGTATGTCAGTATCTTTATGAATTTCACTCTTGTCCTCTAGTGTATTTACGATCCTTCCCAGTAATCTTACCCTTAAATTTGAATCCAGGAAAGCATTTAAGCATTGAGCTGAATTTAAGCTTGTTTTAAGTTATTATTTGAAAGTTAATTGTGTGCTTAAGTGCTTTTCCTAAATTGAGATCTGAATGTGCAAAGAGTAAGCAAAATGATATGAAAAGAAGAGAGAGGCAATGAGAGAATAGAAAGAAAATAATTATGCCAGCATTTATTTTAAAATACTCAGCTCTAAATTTGAACAAAAGCAAATAAATAAATAAATACAATTTAAAAAAGGAAAACAGAAAACCAATTCAACACATTGGAGGAGGCAGGCAGCCAAAACATTTTCCTGAAAGTGCAGTTTTCTTGGTACCATTCAGCTAAAATATCTTATATTTAGAGCTCCTTCTGAGTTTTGTTTGATTTGAACATACTTTTGCTTTTGCAGTCAAAAGCACCCAAAGGCCTAATGGATATAGGTTTATTTTGCACCTTGCTCCATTTAGAAAGACTGACTGGTGTTAGCTTTCTAGAAATAAAAATATACAGACCAGGCTTTGCTCTGTGTTGTGATCCAGTGACCATTTTTGTAGAAAACTATAGTTTTCTGCTCAGAGGCTATAGGCAGCATGTGTCTCTGATCAATGTCATCGCTGTTTAAAAAATATACAGACAGCTGTTTATTTTGAAAGCTATTTCTGTAAGAAAATATACGCTATCTCCTACATGTTATCCTTTTATTAACTACAGAGACTAGTAACCATGCAAACACCATTTATGGCGTGATTAACATCTGTAAAACATTTGATTACCATGGTTGCCAATTCCAGTGCTACTATTCACTCATTCTGATTTCTGGTAATAATGTAATTTTCTGAGTAGGTCTATTTTTTCCCAGAGTTAGACAATAAAATAAATGCAATGATGCCTTGTAGCAAGACTTTCAACATATCTTTGAAGCTTAATAATGGCTGGTAAAAAAGAGTGAGTGACATTATATCAACATATCTTTGAAGCTTAATAATGGCTGGGAAAAAAGAGGGAGGGACATTATGAAAATGACATTTCCTGTGCTTTTTAAAATTTGCTTATTTTAGAGTAGACATCACTGGCATTTCAATTAGAAGCAGAAACCCATATTTTCAGAGGGCAGAAGAGAATCAACTTCTACAAAATTTCTATGCAGAACTATGATCTAGTAAGAATAGAAGTGGATGAAACAAACTGTAATAGCACTCAAGGATTTAGGAATGAATTAGTTTCACATTTTCACATGGGGGAGAAAAACTGAACTTAATTAAAAAAAAAAAATAAATTGACCCCCAATTGTTTGTAAATAGTAATGAAAATTTAGAAAAATGCTGTAGTTCAGGTAGGAATGATAAATAAATTATTTTTCAGTGTCAAGCTTGAAGGCTCAAAAGTTTCAGTAAAGCCAAAACTGAAACTGAAAAGCTGCCAAACATATTGGTCGAAGCTGCATAAAACCCACACAGTTTCTCTTTGTGTAGTGACAGTAGCTTCGTGGCAAAAATGTTCATCCTTTGATGACATCAGTGGAAATCAATGTGATCTTTCCAAACTTGAATTATATGCAGACCTTTTTACACAGGATGGCTTAGCACTAACGGACAACAAATCTTATAGAGTGAAGTTCAGATACATACTACAAATACATACACAAACAAATAGGATAAGGAAAGCAACGGTATGATAAACATTTGATGGTTATCAACAGTATGATAAACATCTGTCTATTTTGTTAAAAGTGCATGCAAATCACTACTGGATTAGTCTTGGGCAATCAGGGCTAAAGTTTTACAGAGTCTTAGGCTCAATTGAGAGAAATGTGTGGATGACTATAAAGATGATATGGAAAGGAGACCATAGAAAAGGCTCCTTGCATATGCAAACAGGAAGGAGTCCTGTGTAGCTAGCTAGTGTGGTGCATTACAGCATTTGTTCCATTTCTAAAAGATAGCTGGAATCAAACGTGGTGTGTGCATAGGTTCAAAATGCCTCGGACGGGCACATTAATCAGGAACAAGGGAGATTATTCCTCATCATTGCACATTTTTAGCAATACAATTCTAGACATATTTGCTAACAGTTTCTCTTAAAATATTTATACCACTTGACTTTAACTGGGAATCTGGCCTTCATTAGTTGTTACAAGTGTAATCAGTTTTTCCACGAACATTCTGTGTTCATTGTTAGAGCTAATGGGTAATAATCACAAATCCTTTCTCTTTTCTTTTCAGAGGCAGGGTCAGCTTTCTGAACAGTAGTGAGATACAGTAAGCGAGCATGAAACCTCTGTGTCATTCTGAGTGAAGATATCACTACTGCACAGGTGTTGCTGCCAATGACTTCATAGTTGCCCTTCCAGTATTTCATATGGCTAGATTGTTCTGTGCTACTCTGCACTCTTGAACTTTATTGTTTTTTGACTCATTGTGGACATGAAGAATGAATACACAGCTGAAGAATATTAATACCTTCCTTTTAAATAACATCTTCAACCTTAATGGAATTCTAACTTTTCTACAAAGTAAATGCACAGAGATTATTTCTCCCACTAAAGTGCAGGGAATTACTAAAAATGTGTGTATGATTTTTTTTTTTTCCACTGAAACTTATTTGGTGAAGTCTGTTCAGTGAACAGACTCAGTGAAGATTGAGTAATACCAAAATATTTCACAATATTTTCTTGGTGTCACTGAATTCTGTGCATTCAAAGTAAATAATTAAACAAATTTAAAAAGCAAAATCTTTTTTATTTTACTTTAGTTAAACCTGAAACTACTGATTTTCCCTGGGTTCCAGTTGCTGCTTTAAGAACTGTTTATGCATTTTACATTAGACAGGCATTAGTTAAAAATGAAATAATCCTTGGAGCAGGGATCAGAACCCAGATGTCTCCTGTCCCAATAATTGCCCTTAGCTCTGACCCAGAATCAGGCTTCCTTTCTTTTTTATCCCCTGACCCTTGCACTATGGTCAAGTTTCACCTGGAGAGACTAGAGCTGGGAATTCTGCTGGGGAGTTTTGCCATAGCAAGTGCAGCCCTGCACCCATTACTGGCGTGTGGGGGGAACCAATGGGCATGAGGCATAATTCCTATGGAGCCCATGCCACAGATCCACCACTGTCTCCAGAGCCAATACTGCTATAGCAGCAGCAGCACCTTTGGCAAGACCTACCTTCAGTGTCAGGTAAGACTTGTTTTCAGCTCAGTCTCCCTACAGTGCCCTCCCCACACTGTAGTCCTGGGCACTGAGGCTAAGTACATGCATTCAAGAAGGCTGAGGTGGAAGTGCTCTAACTTTTGAGCTTTAGAAGCTCAAGGTTAGGTCAGAAGCAAGCAGAACATGTTAGCCTTTATAGATTCATAGATGCTAGGGTTGGAAGGGACCTCAATGAATCATCAAGTCCGACCACCCGCGGCAGGAAAAAGTGCTGGGGTCATGTGTCTGCTTGTCCAGTCTCTTCTTGAAGACCCCCAAGGTAGGGGACAGTACCACCTCCCTTGGAAGCCCATTCCAGATTCTGGCAACCCTAACTATGAAGAAGTTCTTTGTGGTGTCCAACCTAAATCTACTCTCTATCAGCTTGTGGCCATTGTTCCTGGTTAGTCCAAGGGGTGCTCTGGTAAACAGAGCATCTCCTATTCCCTGCTGCCCCCTCTCCCCACCCTGCGGTGAATTTCTATACTGCCACAAGATTCCCCCTCAGCCTTCTCTTGCGGAGGCTGAAAAGGTCCCTCATCCTTTCCTCATAGGGCCTTCCCTGTACGCCTCTAACCATATGAATGGCCCTCCTTAGGACCCTCTCAAGGTTGTCCACATCCCTATTAAATTGCGGCACCCAGAACTGGACATAGTACTCCAGCTGCGGCCTGACCAGTGCCGCATAGAGGGGAAGCATCACCTCCCTGGACCTGTTCGTGATGCACCTTCTAATGCATGACAAAGTGTGGTTAGATCTGCTAATTACTTCATCACATTGATGATTCATCTTCATCTTGGAGGTAAGAATGACTCCAAAATCTCTTTCTGCCACTGTGCTGCTGAGAAGGTCATCCCCCAGCCTAAAGATGTGCTGGTGATTCCCTCTCCCAAGGTGCAGCACCTTGAACTTTTCCTTGTTTAACTGCATCCTATTGTTCTCTGCCCACTTCTCTAGCCAGTCCAGGTCCACCTGGATTCTGTTTCTTCCCATCATTGCATTTACTTTGCCCCATAGTTTGGTGTCATCTGCAAATTTGGACAGAGTGCTTTCCATGTCCTCATCCAGGTCGCTGATGAAGATATTGAACAGCACCAGCCCAAGGACTGAGCACCAGCCCAAGGCCCACTGCCCACATCTTTCCAAGTTGATACCAACCTATCCACTACCACTCTCTGGGTATGACCCTTAAGCCAATTTGCCACCCACATGACTGTGTAATCATCTATGGCTCAGCTGTTCAATTTGTTTATGAGAATAGGATGGGATACTGTTGAAGACCTTCTTAAAGTCCAAGGAGATGACATCTACTTCAATTCCTGTGTCTAAGCATTTAGTGACCTGGTCATAGAAAGAAACAAGGTTAGTCAAGCAGGATCTACCTGCTGTGAACCTCTGCTGGTTGCTCTTCAGCATTAGCTTACCTTTTGGATTCCTACAAATGTGATCCTTGATAATTTTTTCAAGGGTTTTCCCAAGGATAGAAGTGAGACTAAGTGGTCTGTAATTACCCAGATCCTCCTTCCTCCCCTTCTTGAAAATAGGGACCACTTAGGCCCTTTTCCAGTCCTCTGGGACCTCACCTGAGTACCACAAGTGCTCAAACAGTCATGCCAGTGGCTCTGCTATGACACTGGCTAACTCTTGCAGCACCTTGGATGGAGCTCATCTGGTCCCGCTGACTTAAACACATCCAGCACCTCCAAGTGTCTCTTTCTTAGGTTGACACTGATAGTTGGTGGGCTGGTGTTCCTCCTGCTTCTGTCACTAATGCATTTGGGAGACTTGTCTAGATCTGTGTTCAAGATTACAGAGAGAAAAAACTCATTGAAGAGCTCTGCTTTGTCCCTCCTATCTGTCACCAACTGCCCTAGTCTATCCTGTAGGGGTCCTATGCTGCCCTGTGCCTTCTCTTTGCTCCCTATATACCTGAAGAAGGACTTTTTGTTGTTCTTAATTTTTGTCACCAGCCTAAGTTCTAATGCTGCTTTGGCCTTCCTGACTGATTCCCTGCAAATGCAAGCCAAGGAGGTATACTCCTCCTTGGTAGCTACCCGCTGCTTCCACAGCCTGTATATCCCCTTTTTTGCCCTGAGGATTTCCTGGATTTCCCTGTTTAGTCAATCAGGCTTCTTGGCCCCTTTTCCCCCTTTTCTATGCACTGGGATTGCCTCCTTCTGTGCCTGAAGGATCATTTCCTTAAGGAACAACCACCCTTCCTGGACCCCCATTTTGTCAATGTTTTGGAGCTTTAATGCCCCACTAATTAATCCCCTAAACACACTGAAGTCAGCTTTTCTGAAGTATAGCACTTCTGTCCCTGCTGGTTACTTTTCCCACCCGTTGCTGGATAGTGAATTCCTCCTTTTGGGGGCAGGGCTTAGAGACTTTCTGAAGGGCTGAGCCCAGCAGATAGTGCAGGCTGTCACACCTCCCATCGTGCCCTGGGAGCTCTCCAGGCTGCAAAAGACTCCTGAGCAGAGCTGAGTGGCTGAGCCAACTGTTTGGCTGCTAGGCATGGGCCACCTCACCCCAATCCCCATCATTGTGATGCTTGGGTTCTGTGAGTGTGTGCACGTATGTGCACACATGTCCCAGATGCCTGAGTTCTTTGTATGTCAGTGTGTGTGCCCCTGGCAGAGACACCTCAGATGCCTAGGTTCTGCGTGTGTGTGTGTATCCCACACACCTGTATTTTGTGTGTGTGTGTGACTCCTGTATTCCATGTGCATATGTATGTATGTGTGTTTGTGTACATGTCTTTATACATCCTGGATGCCTGTATTCCCCCCAGCCAATGTATGGTGATCCTGGCTCCATACAGCAGCAAGCTGTCTGGATCCATGAAGCCCTGGCCAAGTAGCTCCTCATCCATGTGGACCAGAACCTATCCCCAGATGAGTATGCTTGGGGGCACTAGGCTATGGGTTTCCAGCCCCAAGCACCTCTGACCTTGTGTCATAGGTACCACTGCCCACAACCCAGTCTGGCAGGGCTCCATCCCCTTTCCTCTCTCCTTCTTCAGGGAAACACACCAGGGCTGGGGGGTAAATGCCACCTGAGGAAGAGACTTGACTCATTTTAATTAAATGTTGAAGCTGCCAGACTTTTAGCGTGGAAACTATGGAACATTGCCCACTCTGCAACTTGGAACCTTCATAGTTTCATAGTTGGTAGGGTCGGAAGGGACCTGAGCAGATCATCAAGTCCAACCCCCTGCCATGGCAGGAAAAAGTACTGGGGTCAAATGACCTCAGCGAGGTGTTCATCTAACCTCCTCTTAAAGCCCCCCAGGGTAGGAGCCAGCACCACTTTGCTTGGAAGTTGTTTCCAGATCCTAGCCGGCCTGACACTGAAGTAGCGCCTCCTGATGTCTAGTCTGAATCTACCTTCTGCCAGCTTGTGACTGTTATTTCTAAACACTCCTGGTAGTGCTCAGGGGAACAGGAAAACCCCCATTACCTGCTGGTCCTCTCTGACTAGTTTGTAACAGGCCACTAGATCCCCCCTCCGCCTTCTCTTGTGGAGGCTGAACAGGTTCAGGTCCCTTAGCCTCTCCTCATAGGGCCTACCCTGCTGCCCCCTGATCACGCGGGTGGCCCTCCTCTGAACCCTCTCAGTGCTGTCCACATCCCTCCTGAAGTGCGGTGCCCAGAACTGGACGCAGTACTCCAACTGTGGCCTGACCAGTGTCGCATAGAGGGGGAGGATCACCTCCTTGGACCTGCTTGAGATGCATCTGTGGATCCATGACAAAGTGTGGTTGGCCTTCCTGACTGCATCCCCCCACTGCTGGCCCATGTTCCTTTTGGCATCAATAATGACTCCAAGATCCTTTTCTGCCTTTGCACTGACAAAAAGGGAGTTCCCCAGCCTGTAGGTATACTGCTGGCTCTTCCTCCCCAGGTGCATCACCTTGCACTTGTCAGTGTTGAAACCCATCCTGTTCTCATCTGCCCACCCCTGTAACCTCTCTAGGTCCAATTGAAGCCTATTCCTCCCTTCTAGCATGCCCACATCCCCCCACATCTTAGTGTCATCAGAAAATTGGAATAGGGTGCTTTTTACCCCTTCATCCAAGTCACTGATGAAGATGTTGAACAGTGTGGGTCCGAGGACTGAGCCCTGGGGGAGGGTGAGAGACAGTGTTGAAGGCCTTCCTGAAGTCCAGAAAGACTACGTCCACTGCTACACCTGTGTCTAAGGATTTTGTGACCTGATCATAGAAGGCCACCAGGTTGGTCTGACAGGACCTGCCTCCCATGAACCCATGTTGGTTGCCCCAAGCATAACCTCCCCTGCTGGCCCCTCGTGGACATGCACCAGGATAATTCTCTCAAAAAGCTTACCCAGGATCAAGGTAAGACTAACTGGCCTATAGTTTCCTGAGTCCTCCTTCCTCCCTTTTTTGAAAATGGGAACCACATTGGCCCTTTTCCAGTCCTCTGGCACCACACTAGAGCACCACGAGGGTTCGTAAAGCCATGCCAGGGGTCCCGAAATGACCTCTGCTAATTCCCTCAGCACTCTGGGGTCATCAGGACCAGCTGATTTAAATATGTCCAGTTCCTCCAGAAGTTTCCTAACTAGATCCTCACTGACTCTAGGCCTGGGTGCACGTCCCCTGGGGCCTGAGGGGGTCCCAGCGGGCGGGCTGATCTGGTCCCTGCTCAGGAAAATGGAGGCAAAGAAATCATTAAATAGGTTAGCCTTGTCATCTGGTGCGACAACCAGATTTCCTAGTGTGTCTTGCAGAGGCCCCATGTTACCCAGTACCTTCTTTTTGCCCCCTATGTATTTAAAAAAGGACTTCTTGTTCTCCTTGATCTGCGTAGCTAGTCCCAGTTCCATCTCCACCATGACCTTCCTGACCACCCCCCTTCTTCTCAGTTAACATTGAGAGAGTGGAGAAAGACCCTGGCTGCACCAGGCAGTTATGCCATTGAGAGGGGGAGGGAGATGCAAAGCTGTGGAGGCTCAGCTTACTAAAAACAAACCCTCCCTGAGAATCCTCATTGAGGTTGGGTCATTCCCCTGCAGTGGGACCTGAGCCCACTGGGCTGATGGACCTTACCCCACTCCATTCTGAGCACTGCCACACCCTTCAGGAGCTGGCCTGGGGTCCTGTGTCTACACTGGCCACTGCCAGCAGCTGGGAGTAGTGAGTTGGCCCTGGAAGACAGGTGCTGACCCTGCCAACCATGGCATTGGGTGTCAGGCAGCATAATACCCCTCCCTTCAAGCACTGCTGCTCCCCAGAGTGAGTCCTACTAGATACCTTAATGGCTTCTTGGTTAGGGGCTCCCATGCACCATATCTCCTGTTCTTGGGCCTCCCACATCCCAGCATCTTCCAATCAATGTGTGGTGTGGAACATTCCCCCTTGGCCACCATCCAAAGCTGGTCCCCATGGTATCCTGTCACCCCAGGGATGAATCCCTGGAGCAGAGTTCTCCAGGCCAGTGGGGGGGGAGGGGGGAGGGGGAGGACTGGGCAGCAGCCTGTCCCATAACTCCAGCCCAGAAAAGCAATGGTTTCCCCATTGGAGGTGGTGCTGATGACTCAGGATGTCATAGCTGGATCGCAAATAGTCTTTGACCTTGTGCATAAACTCCCTATCTTGGTGCTGCATCTCTGTTCCATAGCAGTGCAGATGGTCTGTCTCAGACAATGGGTGATCATCTGTAGACCTCATTCTTGGACCTTTGCAGCATGTTCTTGGGCCTGGATGTCTCGTTCAATGCTACAGCATCATGGGGCAAGCAGTTTCCAACCTGTCCATTCCAACCCCCCACATCCAGGATTCTATTAGGTCTTTATTTCATCAGTGCCATCTATGCACATGTCTCCAGTGCTATACAGGTAGCTGGTTGACCATCCTGAATCCAGCATCTCAAGCTCTATCACCAGGCCTCTTATGCACAAATGCAGAGTCTGCAAACAAGGGGCACACTGAGGGACCTATGGTGGGTCCCTTTGGCTGAACCTGTTCACCCTGCCTGGGGCCAGGAGCTGTGCAGCTGCTCATAACCCACCACTGACTGTACCGGAGAATGGTTGTGTTCCACCTCCCACCTGGGAAAACCTGGACACCTGGGTTCCATCTCCCTTCTGGGAGAGTTGGGGAATCAAGGGCCTGGAGGAATGAGCCTTCTTTAGTTCTTCAGAAGGAGGAGAAAGAGGGACAGTTGGGGGGAGGGGGGTTGCTAGGCAGAATTTTTCTCCTTCCTACTGCACCTTACCTACTTTGGTGCACATACATAGGTACTCTGTCAAATGGCACCCAGAGATGTGTCAGTGAAACCTGGAGTTGCAACTGTTGGTTACACCTTGTGTGGGGCACAAAAAAAAAAAAAGCTTTCAATGTCTTTTGGGATGTGTTTGGGTGCTGGTTTGCATTTGGTGGGCCCACATCAACATACCAGTCTCCCTCAGAAAAGCAACGCAACCTTGAGGGATGGGGCAGACAATTGTCAATTAACCAAATTTATGGTCCCACTGAATGTAACACAAACTAATAATCCCCTTACAACAGTAAGGGATAACAACCCTGGCATCTCAGCTTTATTCCAAGCCAGTGACATGAGGGCTTGGGGAGGGGGGTGGGGAGGGGTTGAAAGGCATGAGATCAATGAGGACCATCAAAAATCAGAATCATCAGTGTTCCATGTGGACAACTGTTGTGCCAAGTACCCCCTAAATATCAGTGTAGGCAACCACATCCTTCCCCATGAGCATACCAAACTTACCAAAGAGTTACATCAGACCATCCCATCACCTCTAAACATCTCATTCAGAAGGTCAGCAGTAAAGTTGCTGCATAGGTAGCTGCATTAAGACATTTAGCCAGCACAACATGGGGTGCGAACTTCAAAATGGTCATAACCACCACACTTGAAATGGTATATGCCCCAGAAGATTACTGTGCTCCTGTATGGTCCAGAAGTTGTCACACTAAAATACTCAACATTGTAATAGTGCTCAGAGACTCATAACAGGCTGCACAACTCACAAACACACAGATGTATTCCCTGCATGCAAGGTCATTAGCCCAAGTGACATAAAAAAACAAATCCTAACTGCTTCCCTGCTGCCAGGTTTCTGGGCCCATAGAGAGCCCGGCAGGCCACGTACTGTGGCCTTGTGTGCAGCACTAAATGTAGATAAAGGGCAGGATGAATGGAAATGAAATGATCATTCAAAGTAATCCAGTCTGAAATCTATTCCTACAATGTTTTATACCAATACCAATCTCAGGGATAGCTCTGTCAGGCCTTGGGTCAGTACAGATGTAGTTAGGGATCTTCTGGAAGGGCTAGACATTTTTAAATCCGCAGGTCCAGATGCCCTCCATGCAAGGGTGTTGAGGGAGCTGGCAGGGGTCATTGTGGAGCCCTTGGCCCATGTATAAGCATTCGTGGTCATCTGGCCAGGTGCTGGGGGATTGGAAACTAGCTAATGTGGTCCCCATTTTTAAGAAAGGGAGGAAGGAGGACCCAAGTAATTATCGGCTCGTAAGCCTCACCTTGGTGCTCGGGAAAATCATCAAGGAGCACATCTGTGGGGGGCCAGCAGGGGAGATTATGCTCAGGGGCAACCAGCATGGGTTCATCAAAGGCAGGTCCTGCCTGACCAACCTGATTGCCTTTTATAACCAGGTAACTAAATCCTTGGATGATGGTGTCACCATAGATGTAGTCTTTCTAGACTTTAAGAAGGCCTTTGACACTGTCTCTCACCCTATTCTCATTAATAAATTAAGCAACTGTGGAATTGATGCCTACACAGTTGGATGGGTAAAAAACTGGCTGATGGGGTGCACCCAGAGAGTAGTGGTGGACGGGTCATACTTAACCTGGTGAGATGTGAGCAGTGGGGTCTCCCAGGGCTCAGTCCTCGGGCCCACACTGTTTATCAGAGACTTGGACAAGAGGGGTTGAAAGCACATTGTCCAAGTTTGCTGATGACACTAAGATGTGGGGCGAGGTGGGCACACCTTAAGGGAGAGAGAGGCTTCAACTAGATTTAGACAGACTATAAAAGTGTGCAGATGAGAATAGGATGGGGTTCAATGTAAATAAATGCAGGGTGCTGCACCTTGGGAGAAGGAATCCACAGCATACATACAGGCTGCGGCGTTCCCCTCTTGAAAGCACAGAACAGAAAGGGATCTTGGAGTCATTATTGACTCCAAGATGAACATGAGCTGCCAATGCCAGACTGCAGCCAGCAAGGCCAGCCATACCTTGTCATGC
>NW_005841900.1:3626989-3629425 GCF_000455745.1 Alligator sinensis | reverse complement strand
TTGTGACCCCAGCATTCATCCTGCCTGTGGCAGGGGGTCAGGCTAGATGATCTGCTCAGGTCCCTCCTGACCCTAGCTACTATGAAACACAAGAAACTATGAAGTGAGTACCCCATTAGGCATGATCTTGACAGAGAAATGTGGGTCAAGCTGAACAGACTGAGATCTGGATACAGACACTGCAAAACAACACTGTACAATATGAACATCTTGGACAGTGCCCTGGATGAATGCAGTATCCAGCAAACAGCACAGCACTTACCTGAAAACTATAATTTTTACAAATGCTCGGATGGAGTAGATGGAATCCGTACACTGAACAATAATCCAGACAGTGGTTCACAGCTTGTCAGAGGGAACAAGGGGGAGGGAGGGATTAGAAACAAGGGCTTCTCCACATCAGGTCACTGAGAGCCCAGGGGTGGGACTGGCCTGGCCCTTGGGCAGTGGAAATGTATGCTGGCCTAGGCTATACCACCACCCAGAGAGAGGGAGTGAGCAGTGTGCCACAATGCTCCATGGCATGTTGATGCAATGCAACCTACTGTGAGCTGTGATGAGATCTGGTACAGATGTTCATTGTGGTGCTCTAACCTACAGTTTGATACCACATCTATCTGGGGTTATCTAAAAACAGATTCCGTTTTTACAGTGCTCTATGTGTCCTGGCTGTCTGTTTGGTTATAACTGTAGAGTAACTTTAACCGGGTTCTGCCATTTTTAAACTAAGCTATGTAGGCTGGTTTATGGTCACTTATACAGATCCATAGCTGGTCATATAGTGCAGCTAGTAAGAGGGTCCATTTTTGGTTTGAGATCCTTCAGTGATCCGTTCTTTTCCTGTTTCATCCAGTAATATCCTTTTCACTGCATTTCCATTCTGAGCTTGTTCAAGAATCTAAAAGGATGTTTTCCCTGTGCTCAGCAAGAACATTTTTTTGGTCAGGTTTTGTGTGTTAACAGTGGTTTTGTAGCCTGACATAAATTACTCCAGGAGAGCAGAAAGATGACTTTTTTTTTCTGGTTAGCTGCAGCAGGTAGCAGGGGAGAAACAGCTACCATGAGACAATTTCAGGCACACATCATTTACCTCAGTTATATTTGTGCATGTGTATTTTTGTTGCTGTTTTTCCTGGTATAACATACATGAATCCAGTGCAGATACACCATGTATAATATAGCTAGACATTATGTAATTTACACTGATGTAAACATGCTATGTAATTCAGCCCTATTTTAACTACATTGGGAGTCCTTGAAATGATTTTTCCAAGCTTAAAATATTTTACACTTGATATTATATTTGAGTGCTAGTCCTGGTAATAGTGATATGATAAAACATTGGCAGACAAGGATTTTCCTCAAACAATTGCAACCCATACTAGACAGAGACCCTATTCTTAAAAAGATTTTCCCAGAGCCACCCATCCTAGCCTTCAAACAAGCACTGAACCTCGCTAACCTTATCACCAGAAGCAAACTTCCTCAAGCCCAGAACACACAAAATGGATCCAGACCGTGCCAGGACAAGAAATGCAAAACTTGCCAACACATCTCCACCACCCCCACTATTACTACACCCCACAACAGAGCCATCAGCATCCCTGGATCTTATAGCTGCACCTCCAGAAATGTAATATACCTCATCCAGTGCACCAAATGCCCAGCTGGAAAATATGTAGGAGAGACCAAACAACAACTGCGCACCAGAATGAACACACACTGGAAAACTATCAAAGACAGAAATACTCAATTACTGTTGGGGGCACATTTCTCACAGGGCCACTCTCTCTCCAATCTCTCAGTCCTGATCTTCAAAGGAAACCTACAAAACACTTCCCAGAGACGACTTAGAGCTCCATCTGAAGAGCTGCATACAAGAAACAACAATTCCACTTCATCAGCCTCCTGGATACTAAAAATCAAGGACTAAATATAGACATTGGATTTATGACAAATTATAACCTGCCTGACATCTGACTCTCCAGGTATCTCTCCACTTTCATCCCCCTTCTCTCCAGGTATCTCTCCACTTTCATCCCCTTTCTCTCTCTTCTCCCCCCCACCCCCCAGCCTCTCTCTCACCCATTGACTCCTCAATCTAGATTTTCACTGACTACCTGTCTTGTATGCATACCAGCCCAGCTGCTGGCTTCTTTACTTTTCATTCAATCCAGGAAGAGCACACACCAACTGCTGAAACTTCCTTAGCCTGACGAAGGGTTTTTTGAACCCAAAAGCTTGCTTAATAACTATTTTCCAACTATTTGGGTTGGTCTAATAAAAGATATCAGATTCACCCAAGGAACCTTGTCTGCCTATGTCCTTAGACCAACACAGCTACAACCTACACCCATGATAAAACATTTGACTTGTAAAAGCACTAAAGTGTATGAGCTACGTTTATCAAGCACCAGCCCTTATAGATGCATAGTC
>NW_005841900.1:3608981-3626979 GCF_000455745.1 Alligator sinensis | reverse complement strand
TTTCATAGGCATATGTTTGCAATCTTTTCCCCAACTCACAAACATACAGATATACACAATGGCATACGCAGTAACCGGAAGGATAATATCATTAACATGATCTGAACTTTTGTGTATTTTCTTGATGGAGTGGCAAAAAGTTGCAGGATTCAAGGTTTTTATTTTCTTTTATTGGACCAACTATATAGTTGGGAGAGAAGCAGAGCCATCCCTAGGGGTATGCAGGGCCTGGGGCATGTCAGCCTGTGTGGGACTGGGGGGTGGCAACCACTCACAGAAGCTGGTGGCAGTTTCAGTGCTGGGGAGGGGGTGACAACCAGCTGGAGCCAGTGGAGCGAGCGGGGGGCAGGGGAGGAGAAGGGAGTGGCAAGCATCTGGAGCCAGCAGCGCTCGGCAGTGGCAGAGCCAGAGGTGCTTGGCAGTGGTGCCACACATGGCAGCCGCGGTGGGACCTGTAAAGCACTGCCCACGGGGACCCACAAAGCGCAGGGCCCGGGCCAGTCACCCTGATTCGCCTCACCCAGGGATGGCCCTAGAGAGAAGTTATACGAGCTTTTGGGCTCAGGTCACTCTTTAACTAGGAGACAAGAGCATTCTCCTACAAGGTCTGCAAAATCCATCCCTGATGCAGTAGGGAATATAAGCACATTCTGATCTTTAAATATATGGGTAATTCCATTGAAAATGATTAATCTGTGTGTGCTGAAAGTCTGATACGTATTTTATTGCTTGGTTGGATTGCAGCAAGGCCATGCCAGGCCTTGCAGGATGAAGTCCCAAAATTAGCAAACAAAGCAATAGATGAACTTGTATAGTACAAAAATCAATTTTATTATCTTTTAAAGCATATGTATATTTTATGTAAACACTGTAAAAATGCTGCCATTAGGTTAAACAGTTTAAATTATATCAAACATATTATAATGTCTTCTCCTTACTCAGTTTGCTATCACAGAAATTATTTAACTTCAAATCATAACGTTTAAGTAATTACTTATTCTAATTACTTTAGGCAATGAAAGATATTTATACCTTCTTAACAGCAAATCCTTAATTAGCATATTTTCATTAATCAAAAAAATGAATAATTTACAAGCACAGTAACAGATGAATTATTCTAAAAGAGGTTTTGTCTGCAAGGAGTAGTTTATCCAGTTTTGCCATGTAACGTACTGGGCATAAACCCAAGAGCTTTATTTTTTCTTCTACAGTAACAATGGGATCTAATATCTTATAAATGATACCTTTGTGTAAGATTCAGCAACATAAAGGACCACAGTCTTTGCTCTATCCTAGCCTTTTAGAACAGCCTGTGGGTAACTCTCAATTGCTCCAACTGGCATATGTTCCCAAGGAAAACAGATGTCATATGAAGATTGCTGTTTGAACCTTTTCCAGTTTACTCAAACTGGGGGTTGAGGACTTGTAGGAGGTTTCTGCATCCTTTGTGCTGCCTGAGCTCTACCCAGGGAGCTGAGCAGGTGCAAGGATCTCTCCACATTTGTAAACAGGCCAAGTTGTAAAATTCAGCCAGCCTAGACTAGGTCTCTTGATTGCTTTTGCTCCTGGAAGGTTCAACTAAAGCAGAACTCTGTTGTTCTAAGCCAGTGGGCATATCTACACATGCGCATTTACTGCACAGTAACTGAAATTACTGTGCAATATGGGCACATGTCTACACATGCATGCCTGTATTGCCCAGGAAATATGGCAATTTACACTGACTTGAGCATAAATTTGATAGCTGCATAATGCAGCTATCAAATTTACGCCTGATTAATCACTGCGCAGTAACAGACACATAGATGCCTTACTGTGCAGTAACACTCTGTGTGTGGACTGACTTGGGACTAACTTTAGTCCTAAGTCAGTCCACACACAATGTTAATGCACTTTAACACCTGCACATGTAGACGCTGGCCTGTTCCCACTTAGTGCACATTAACTTACTGTGCAGTAAATTTAAACCAGCATAAATGCATATGTAGATACACCCAATGATTCCCAATCAGGGTGCCAGGACACCATAGAGAACTGCAAGATTCTGCAAAGAGTTGAGCAGGAAGTTTGACGGTATAAGCAAGGTGTGAGGAGAGAAGCAGATAAGGTTAAGCTCAGGCTTTACCTGCCTAGCTGCTCCCCAAACCCCACTGCCTCCTCCCTCTGCAAGGAGGTAAGCCTTGTAGTAAATAAATTAGTTTTTGAAATGGGGAGGCACTCAGTTTGCAAAAGTTATGCAAGGGTGCCTTGAGTCTGACATTCTTGCCCAAAATAGTTCACAATTTTAAGGGCAATTGATTTTAACTTAAAATTTCAAAGAACGTTAATCTGAAATGCAACCATGCAATTTGAGAAGTCCTCCTCAATAGGGGTTTTAGTAGACAGGTAGAAATTAGAGATTTAAACTATTAGATTATGAACTCTTTAGTTTGTATAGGACCTAGCATGAAAGAGCTCTTAATAAAAGCCTTGAGAAAAAGGTATTGTAATAAAATTGGTTTCTTGGCCAAAGGTAGCAAGGTCTTCCACTTAATGCAATTTCTCTACCCTGTGACACAACAACTATTAAACAAACCATTCCCAAGACTAAGCCAACCGGTCTGTGTCACTGTGTCACTAAGCCAACCATTCTGTGTAGAATGTTGGGATTGGTCTCTGTTACTAGCACACACCATATTTTATGAATTACACAAAGAACACAAGTTGTGTAGACAAAAGCCCAAACCTCTCTGATTTAACTCCCCCCACCAGAAAACCATGTCACCTACAGGAAGCTATTGGCATAAAGAAGTACATAGCAGGCCAGCAATTTGATTATAATACAAGGCTTAGTCTCCTTTTTAAAGTTTTGCTGCATAGTTACGGTAGCTAGGAGCCAGTTGATGTGGGAAGCTATACAGTGTTTTACAAGAGGGCTCTGAAGTTTAACTATACCATCATACCTATATGCATCATGCTTATTCTGGCAAAAGCTCTGTAGTATAGACATGTTTTCTGCAGCTTTCTGCAAATCACTTGTTAGCTAGTTACAGACTAGCTGTGATAGCACACAGGGAAGAAGAAGGGAGAATGAGGCTACTAACTTCACTGCCTAGCAAAAAACTAACCAAACTCTTAGACTAGAGACAGACATTCAAAAAGACTGAGCCTGAATTGATTCAATCTTTGCAGATTAGTCTAACCTGAGTAAGCTAAATCAGTTTGTAACCCAGACAGACATCCCAGAAATGGAGACGCATGCCTGCAGTGGCTCAGACTAGAAGCCAGGGGGTGCTAGAGCAGCCCTCCCTTCCCTTCTTCAGGGAGCAGAGGAGGCATGGCCAGGCCCCGGGCAGGACACTGTGATTAGGGAGGGGTCCCCCCCCCCCACCTCGATAACATAGCATCTATCAGCTCTGTTATCATCATTTAACACCCCATCAGAAAGCAAAACCTCGCTCAGTACAAGCTCTTCTTAAACAGCTTTTTGCAAAGGAAGGAATGCAGGGACATTGCCGTCTGAGCTACTGAGTAATTCCAAAAAGCTGTAAGCAGACGCTGTCCTATCTGCCTTAGGCAGCATTAGCTAGCATACCACATGCTGGGTTCAGTCCGTGCTGTGGAAAAGATGAGGAAGGGATGTCTGCTTAAGCAGCGAGTGGTGATGGGAGGGAGGGGGGCATGGCAAAGAGCAGAGGGGAGAGGCCAGCCCTGCTGTGGAGCAGAGACCTCGCCCAGCCCAGAGAACATGCTGGCAGTGTTTGGTTTAGCTTAAACCAGCAAAGGGTCAAGGACAGACATTGTATAAACTGGTTTGACTCAAACCAATTAAGTCTGATACCACATTCAACCAGATTTATCTCAAACCAGTTTCTGCCATTTTCAAATTGGTTTATGTGCACTGAACATCTGTTCTGCTACAGGTTTCAACCAGTTTATGATCACTTAAACTGGTTTGTGTGTAATGTCTGTCTCTAAACTTAAAGTACAACTAATAGATAAAGAAGCAGATTCAAAATGTTTTCCTTTGGGTGGTGTTTTTTTTAAAAGAGAAAAGGGATTATTACTGTTTTTTTAATTGAAATGTAACTTCCAGGAGAATGGAGAAAATTAAAGAATTTCCCTCTGGTAAAATCTAAACAAAGAAGGAGGATGAGGCCCAGAAATTTCAAAAGCCAAAAGTTGAATGATATAAAGAGAAGAGCTCAGGCTGCCTCCAACATAGCAAAAATAATTTATGTAACATAAGGACAATACAAATTTGGCAGCGTTCTGCAAAATCACATCTGCTCACCATGTATTATGTTTGGTGACAGAATGAACAAGCTATAAAGCAGTGTATGGTAAAACAGAGGAAGTATGGTAAATCAGTCTAGTGATGTCCCACTGCTAATTAGCAGAATTGGCGTGTTGATTGTCATCACCATTTCCCATAATTCATATGGACCTATAGTAGTTGCCATTAAAAAGATCAACATTTGGCAACAAATACCACAGTGTTCTCACAATTATTTCTCATAACTATGTGCTTACTTTTAGAGGAGTGCTTAGTAAGGATTGTTCTCTACAACTGAATAGTAGATTAATGGATAATATACCAGTAGATGGTGCTCAAACATATCAAGCATTGCTCTTGATTTTTGTAGGACCAAGTAAGGTGACAGTTCTACATGACAAATTGTTTCTTGTATGCAGCTCTTCAGATGGAGCTCTAAGTCGTCCTTGTCAAATGTGATTTTCTCATTGTGACCAGAGCATTGTCAGATCATTGGAACCTTTTGGATAGAGATAGGATACTCCTGTTTGTGAATGTGGAGATTTTAAAGAGGATAATATTTTCAGATCTAAGTATCACCTAATACACCACAGTATAAACAGCTAAGAGTGTTCAAGAGATTTCTGAAGGGCAGTTTCTCAGATGCTTTCGCCATCCTTCTCACACATGTCAACTCATGTGAAAAAGGGAGCATTTTCCATGAGAAATTTTAAGAAAAAAATATTTTTATTTTTTGACAGTTTTTCTCAGCAATTTTTGATTTTCCACTGGAATAATTTGGCCATCCCCAAAAATATTGATCTTCTCATTCAAATAGCTGTTGTAGTGCTTCATTGGAGTTGTAGTTTGGGTGCCTAACATTTTTAGTGGTTAGTAAGACTGTTACCTTCTTGGTTTAGAAGTCAGTTAGTAATGCTCCTGTCCTCCTCTACCCCCTGCTCTCAGACCTGGCCTCATCATTCTTGGGTGTCAGAATTCATGCCTCATTCCCTGTGCCCTACCCCCCAACCTTAGAAGCCACTCGCCCCCTGCTCCCACTCTCGAAACCATGTGCCTCCCCTCCCCTGCTCTCCCAGGTCCCAACTTGGCTCGTTGCGCTGTTGCCCAAGACTGAGCAGTTGGGGAAATTCCTGGTTTCTATTCAATGTCAGTATATATGAGGGGCACCTATACACGTGCAGCAAGGCTGCTCTGATGGACTGTAATTATAGTGCATCGCAGCAGAATAAATTAATCATATCTGCTGGAATGTGGTAATTACCGTGCTCTGGCAGACTCCAACATCATGTGTATCACTGTCCCTGCACTGAAAATGGCAGCGGGGATGCTTTAGCTAAAGCTCATTTGATGAGCTTTAGTTAAAGTAACCCTGCCACCATTTTTCAGTGCAGGGACACTGATACACATGATACTCTCAGTGTTCTAATTAAAGTGCCCCCCCCCACCCCCAGACCATATGTATGAACGCCCATAGGGACTATGAATTTGATCTAAGGTCCACGTTTTCTTAGAGGGGAAAAGATACTAGTCTGAGATCATCTTTATTATGCAAAATGAATTATTATGCATATTGAATCAGAATTCATCTTGTGTCTTGACTAAAGTCTGATTTGATTAATTGCATTCAAGTTAAATTTCCTCAACAATTTTTCATGGTTCCAATATTTTCAGTCCTAAACTCCTACATAGCTTTGGTTTTTGGTGCTAAACAATTGATGCATTCTGTCCCTAAAATAGTTGTACTGCACTGATGTGTTAAGGGAATGCTCATAAAGCACATTGTGATCTTCCGGGATAGAAGGTGCTATAAAATCATAAAAGCAATCAATTATCATTATTCTCAGATCCATTTACTTTCCTCATTAGCAAACAACATTTTTACAGCCCCAGAACTCCTAGGTCCAAAGGTCATTTTTTGACGCATGGTCTGCTATAGTGAACAATCTGTAAATATAAAGCCTTGATACAGCAAGATGCTCCAGTGGGAGTATTTCCACTGATGTTAGCAGAGTACCTACATACATTGCTTAATCAAGGAATAAGTAAAAGCTAGCTCAAATAGTATAGCAAGTATGGGGTTAACTGGGCTCCGAGCCCTTCATTAATCTAAGCTAACACTAGGTATTGTTAAAGGGAATGTGGGAAGGGATAGACAGATATTTCTCTGCAGTGTAGGAGGTGTATAGAAAAGGGAAGTGTTCTGGAGATAAAAGAACAGGACCTATCACAGTACATAGAGAAAACTGCAGGGGAACGAAAGGATGCAGGTGTTAGGTTTTAGATTTCAATTGAAGTGCAGGACAATTCTGTGACATGTGAGAATGTGTTTTAGCACGTTTTATAGGCCTGTCACTTTTAGCAGTTTACATTTGCTACTCTCCTGGTTTATTTATATCTATATTCTATAAATAAGTCTTGAATTGTGAGAGACTTCAGATTACATCGAAGACATTTTATGATAGCTTTTAAGGTAAGGAGGTGGTTGACTTATTTATGATTTGTCTCAATTTAACTCGAGTAATTAACTGATTGACTAGATACGATAACTGTAAATAGAACATTCAGATATTGTTGTGGAAACCTTCAAAAAGCTTGCCTGGTTACATTTTTTTTTCTTCCAAATTATATTGTAGTGCAATCTTAACATCCAAACCATTTGCAGCCGTATGAAAGTTCTGAGTATCAACAGGCCCAAGAGGGGAACAGGCAAGAATTCTGTATCAATATTCATGTTGATGTCATAGAATAGAAGGAGGCAGGGTAGATTTGCATCTTATAGACTTAAGTCAGAGATGTATAACATAAGCTTTTGTAAACAGCAGGGTTACTTCATTTGACAGCATCTGAAGACAAAATATGATAAAGTAAGCCCACAGCCTTTGACAGCTGATGCTGTACATCTCTGATTTAGTCAGTCTATAAGGTACAAATCTACCCTGCTTCTGTCTGACTTCAGACTAACATAGCTAAATACCTCTCTGAGATCATGATGTCTCATAATGGTCTTGTACCCCCTTGAACAATGTTGTTTAATTTTTTGATCCTGCGGGCCAGATAAGTGATGCAGGGCTCATCTGTGGGTTAGATCAGCTCCCGCATGGCCTCAGTCAGCCCCTATAAACCAGGACTGGGCTTTGTGCTGGCTTCCCATGATGGGATCAGGTCCTGCACACCAGAATTGGGCCCTGGCACCCTGCACTGCTCCAGCCTGATCCCATGTGCCAAGGTCAGACCCTATACACTGATATCAGGTCTTGGCACCCTGCACCACTTCCAGCTGTCTCCATGTGCCAGGATTGGTCATGTACCACCCTACACCAGCTCTGCATCCTGGGATCAAACCTGTGCACTGGGATCAAACCCGTGCCCCCTATTGCGCCCCTGCAAGCCAGGATCAGGCCCATGTGTTCAGATCATGTCCAGTGTTGCCCCCACCTGGCTCCCTATGCCAGGATCAGGTCCCATGCCTCCCTCCACATCCAGTTTAGTGCATTGAGCCCACAGGTCTCCTCATGGGTGTGGAAATCTGTCTCTGTAGACCAGATGACAGATGCATAAATGGACAGAGTATCACAGCCTCAAGGGAGCTATGTCCATTTGTGCTGGCTGAGAATTTAGCTTAAGATTGTAATGTTCTAGGAAAAGAAGTGTGAAATGCTCTGAAAATAAGATTTTACTCATAGGCCCAATATAGTGTGGGAAATACAGGATTCAGTTTGAATGGTTAAACGCCACCAAAAGTTATGTTCAGATAGCCCAAACCTCAAACATTTGAAATGTCCTTGTTGCTTATCTACAGCACATTATCTCTATGGATGCGTTTGTTTTCTTTTAACCATATAATTCAATTCTTTTTTAAGACAGTCATAACAAGCATCAAGACAATTTAAGAATCCATTTTCTCTACTCCATTGGACACAGCATGATGGCTTGCACAACACACAAAAAAAAAATCCCTTCAGCAGGCAAATCTGTTGCAGACTATAATTTAGGTTACATCAAGGATAGATCCAACTTGTTTATGTAAAAATAAATGAGCACTAGCTTGTTCAGCATGCAACGGCTTTGGCATACTGTGGGCAGTTCTATTTACTTGCAGTATAATATTCAGCCATTCTAGAATATGAGCCAGTGATAAACAAGAAGTAGATTGTCACAAAAAAAAATCAGTTTAATGCCCACTTGTTTTACTTTTTGATCTTTAGCAATTTAAGTTTTTCTCTAGCATCCACCTTACCCTTTGCCTTTTGCTCTGACCAACGCTTCTTCCTTTTCACTTCATTTTTTTAAATGTCTCATAGCAGGCAAAATCTAAAGCTTCCATCTGAAATGCTTTCCCCTAACAATTCCAAAGAAAACAACGTTCCTTTTGATTGAATAAAAACTAAAACCATATGCTATTGGTTCTTTATATGGGCCTGTTTAAAATGATTGACAAATTGAGAGTCAGGAATAGAGAAAGCAGTTCTTCCCCCTGCTATGTTGTCTGCCACAAGTTCTGATTTCTTTTGTTGGTAGACCAATACTGCTACAACATGGTATCCCTGAGAATATTTATTTATTTATTTATTTATGTATTGGCCTTACTTTGTAGAATGTTATGGGGAATCATCTATTACTTGGAGGTAAGTGTATGCCACATAATTAGTTTCAAGGAATTTCAGAGGCAATCAGAGCTGGAATTGAGAGCTCTACTTTTTAGGTGGGTCACTCTAACTTGATGCTTGTTAATTAATTTTTAGTAGTGTTGAAGTATTGTTGTAACTGTGATGGCCCAAGCAGTGTCTGAGAGGCCAGGTGTCTTTTATGACATCTTTTATTGGACCAACTGTATAGATGGGAGAAACACATGACAAGCATTTAGGAATGCAATGCTCTTAATTAGTTTGTACAGTCTAGCACACACACTATTGACGGACATTCATGTAAAAGCTTGGGGGGTCTGATAGAGGATCCCAACAATAGTGTTTCCTGTAATGCAATGTATGCATGGCAGAAGGCACAATTGTGGGATCCTGCATCAGATCCCATTGTGCCATATTGCCAATGCAGGGGGAGCCTAATCCCAGGCTCAGCAAGTAGCAAGCTTGGGTTCCAGCTGCTGGAGTGCATCATGTGCTCCTGAGGCTGGGAGTCTGATCAGCTGATTGGGGCATCCCACCTCTGCAGCACAAAGGAGTCTTGATAGGCCCCCAAGTGCTCCAGAGTCTGAGCACTGGCCACACATTCAATTAAGGCCTTGATAAGAACCAGAAAAAAAAATTATTATACATATTTATTTGTGTAATAACCAGGGATCCTGGTTTCTCCAATAAAAAAAAATCCCCAATTTTTATTTTTTTTAAAGTAACCCCAAATCCACATTTTTGGGGGGATTAAAATGAAACACCACTAATATGTAGTGCTGTTTCATTTTAATCACGGAAAAATGTGAATTTGGGGTTACTTTTTTAAAACCGAAAATTGAGGATTTTTTTATAGCAGAAAGCCAGGATCCCTAGCAATAACAATAACTCTGTGGTTTATTCCTGGTTTTATCATGCCATTAACTGATTGAACATGTGGCTCGATCACTACTTAAGACATGATTAACCAGTTAATCATGTCTTAAGTGTAACATCCATCAGGGGCTCCAGATTCACACCGAAGAGAAAGCCTTAGGTAGATGTTGGGTCATGCACTGAGGGCTGCTCTAAATTAGTTGTACCCACTCTACACTAGTTATACATAGCTGCTGCTTTTCAATTAAGTATTCCCACTACTCCTTTCTAGCACACTGGAATGTGTACACATTTTCCACATAGCCGGAGAATTGATACAGTTAGTCAAGAGAATTGATACAGATAGGTTTGTCATTCTGCAAAGCTATGGATTTTTTTATACCAGTTTCTGATGAGTACCCTTTACACATGTCCTGATTATTTCAGAAACCTTATTTAAAAGGAAGCTATTTTGATATTTATTAGTTTAGGGTTTTTTTTTAAGTAATAGAGGAAATGACTTTTTTATTAAGAATGCAGTAGCTTAGGAGATAGCCCATCAAAAGCTATAGTTTTTGTCTTTTGAACCAGAGGCAAAATCCAGTTTTAAACAGCTCCAATTATTATATTTCAGTTCAGTTTTTGTTTTCATGCCTGTAGGTAAATATTACAATTTCCTGAAGTTACAAGAAGCATTAGATGGTCTTGTGGTTATGGACCATTATGATATGAAATGTGCATTTTCTTTATCTTCCTTGTAGCAAAACTGGTTTCTTCAGTCATTTACTCCATATCAACCAGAATTGATAAATAGGTGGACATGGGCAACTGATGCCTCCCGAGTCTGGGGGGAGGGACACCAGATCACAGATGGGGGGAGGGGCGGGCATTCCCCAGCAGCCGATTGCCAAATCCAGAACCACCAGCTGTGAAACTGGTGAAACTGGAACTGCACTTCTGGTTTCATGGCTGGTGCTTCCAGTGGGTGCCCAGCCAATCTCAGGGGATGCACGTGCACCTGCATGCACCCCCTACACGTCACTAATGTAGCTGGAGTTATTTCATTAAAGCCAGAGGTTCACAATTATTTCAGCACAGCTGAGGTTCACTGTTTGTGAACAGTTTGCTTGAGGATCATAAGACATTCACTCAGAAACTGGGGATGCTGCTAAGTGATGGTTATTACGGAATAAGAGATTTCCCTGAGGAATTACCAACAAATTGTAGCCATACCAAGTGCATTCCTCAATTTATGGTATGAATGGTAGTGGGAAAATGATATTCAAAAAAAAAAAAAAAAAAACACCTTTCACAGTCTAACATGATTGTGGCTTTTCCAGACATTTGCAGATGTTATTACCAATTCCCTGGAGGGGGAAAAAAGGCATTTACTGCAAATAAGTACCATATTAGTGTGAACACTAGAATAGTATTGGAGTAAGGAGAGAGTATTTCAAGGCATCATGGGGGTTGTTCTAATTTACACTACACTGTATTCGACTGCAACATTTGTTTCTGAGTGTTTAAATCTTTGTTATTTACTAATCACCACATGATCCTCTTACCGGAGAGGTTCCTTGCTGTCTTTACCGGTTAGACTGCAGACTCTCATCATTAAATCATAGTGCCATGATTCAACCTGGTGTGATGTGAGCTGATGTAAGTGCATATATACAGAAGCTACTGAATCTGGATGTAGCATATGGATATTTGATGGGGTTTTTTTTAATTTAACAGTGAAAAACCATTCTCAGGTAGCAGCAATATGGAATAGGAAATTCTCTCCTCTCGTTTCAGACTTGTTTCTTTATACACATTTGCAATTAGCACTGAGGGGCACCAAGAGGGAATTACGGGTCCCATTTTTTTCAAGGTAGGCATGGTCTTTGGTGATGTAACTCAGGTGGTAGAGAGAACAGGAAATCTGAAGCAGGATGGATGCCTAAGCGGCCCCTGAAGGCATTCTGCATCTATCTGCTCATCATGTAAGGCTTAATCTTAAGGGTGCAAGTAAATTTGCTGTCTTAGTACACCTCTACACAATCTGCCTCCATACTACAGCACATTTTTCCTCTTCAGGAATACTGTTAAAAAATCTGTGCTTTCTTTGATTTTTTTTTTAGTTCAAGTAGCAAATAGTTTCCTATATGTTTGTTGTAGGCATGGGACACCTTCAGAATTACTCCTGATGATTTATGAATTAAGCACTTTGAATTCAGTCTTTTCTGTCAACCAAAGAGTAGTTTTGAATATGAAAAATTCAATGGAATTATTTTTTTTCTAGTTGTTGAACATGTGAAATATTTATCGGGAAGCAAGAGATAAACATCATCCTGGAGAACATAGTAAAATGCCCTGCAGCATCTCAGAAACCTGCCAAGCGCAGACAGCTGCCACCCCTGAATAAACAGAAAGGTTAATATATCAGGGTGAAGTTATGACTCATGCTCCATGTTGTTGTTGTAGTATATGAGTTCCAGTAGTAAGCAACAAATGCAGGATACCCTGATTTACATTAAAAAATGGGTTCTTGTAAATGCAGATAGCATGATACACATAACTTACAGGGCAATATAAAAGCTTGATCTCACAAACATTAACTGTTGCAAGTATTTTTGTTGTCTTTTGGTAACATCAGTATCTCTAACTTTAAATTGAGAGGAATGAAGCCCAGGTCCTGGGGCTGGTGCAGGGAACATAGACATCCCCCCTCACCCTCCCCAGGGATCAGTATTTCAAACACCTTAAAGGTTAAGAGTTATATAGAAAGCACTCCACAAGCAAGAATCTCTTGCAAAATTCAAGAACTGGATAGAGAACGAAATTTGAGGTCCAGAGTTTTGGTTTTGGTCCAATTCTACTTTAAACTGAGTTAATGATCTGAATATGTAATTGAATGGTATTTGATAGCTGTTATGTGCTGTGTGAACAATCTCGTGTGTATGCATTAGGTGTGGGTCAAATTAGTCTAGAAAAGCATGGATGCCTCAGACTGATGATAGGACAACAGGCTTTTTTGCTGTGTCACAGTGGAGCATTAGGGTGCATACAGACATTCCACTGAAACCAACCTATCAAGGATTAGGTCTATCTAAATGCCCTTCTGTGCAGACTTTCAGGGGATTTAAATCAGGCCAAAAATGGCAGACCTGAGCTAATTTAGTTCATCTGAGTAAGTAAACTAATTTAGATTGGGAATAGGTTAACTTTTTCCAGTAAACATCTGCACAGGTTCAGAGAGCAACCTCAGGGTTGGAAAAGCATAGGTGCTAATCCCATCTCTGGGACTGTGTCCGTCTTACCCTCCTCCCCCACTGCTTATCCTGGCCATGCTATTTTTACTTTTCATGCCCTCCCAAACAAACAACCCCCCCCGCCACAGACTCACTACCAGTGCTATGAGGAACTTGCAGTTTAGAGGACTGATTCTGCTTCCACTGAAAGCAATGGATAAACTCTTTGATATCAGTTGTATTATATGAAGCCCTCAGTCCACAGAAACACAGAAAAATATTGTAATATACGCCAGCACTAATCTAGACACGTCAGTAGCTCATTCAAATGGCTGGGGTGTTGTATTTGTATAGCTAAGAGTAGATTTTAAAAGTTTGATAATAATATTGAAATTGTGCCCATTGACTTTAAAGAAGAAAAATTTCACACAAATTCTTTAACAAATACCTGCACTATTAATATAATAGACAACAGGTTTCAAAAGGCTGGAAAAAATCATTATCTTAGTTTGCTTTAATGCAGCTTGTGGGAAGCCTTTTTATTTTCTTGTCAAATCATTATGGAACTTGCTTCACTGCTGGTTAGTATCACAGAAAAAGTACCATGATATTGTTATGGAGCTGAACAATAGGATATAGGCAAGCCGTCTGAAGCTTTAACCCACATCATACTGAATAATTAGACGATTGAAGAAAACAACTGAGAAAAACTGAGAAAGTTGACTTACATATAAACAGGTTGGTTCACAGTGTGCACTAAAGAGGAGGGCACAGAAAGTGCTTCAAGGACATCCTCAAAGCCAACTTGGAAAAAATGCAAAATTGACATCAGGTTATGGGAGACTGTCACCCAGGACCAGCCCAAATGGAGGACAAGTCTGCTGCAAGGATCGCAGTACTTTAACGAGAGATACTGAAGCGAGAGTGGCAAGAACAGGATGTTACAGACCAAATCAAGAATCCAGAGCCACACACTCCACACAAAAATATGTGCCTGAGTTGCAACAGGGTTGTCTATCCTGGATAGGCCTCATTAGCCATCTTTGGACCCACTGATGACATAATCATGGAAGACAATCACCTTGCCTGCGAGGGGTTGATGAAGAAGAAGTGGTTGGTGGATGGATTTCAACATTTGTGATCCGTGTGCAGTTCTGGAAGCTTATTTGGTCCATAAGTGGTATCACAATATTTTCAGTATGAATTAGCAAAAAAGGTATTTCTTAATCTTGTTTGGCTAGAAGTTGGCAATCTGTTCTGTCCTATGGGGGCTTCACTAGAAGTCATGCCCACCTTTGTGCCCCAGGAAATAGGCTGCTGAAAGGTTGTCTAAGAGTTGTTGCAGTGACTGAGTAACATTAAGAAAGATAAATTATAGCAGGTGGTAACTTCCCACTTAGTGACATACTAATACCCCAAGAGTCCTACTGGATTTCCATAAACAGTCAGTGGCATTTAAGGTATTGACCTACAAAAACCTCCATAATGTTTGATATCAGTTACCTGAGGTACTGACTCTTTTCCTATACCACGGCTGAGTTCAGAAGGCATAATATAAAGGTTACCTTTGATGAAAAGTGTTCAAGGAGATTGGGTGTTCTTAGATAAAGAGACTGAAAATGAAGAATAATTAAGAGGGGTTTTCACTAGTTAAAATATCTTGGATTTTCTTTTGTGGAAGACATTATAGGTGGGCATTAATGCAAATGGCGATGTTCCTTGAAATTGATAAATATTAGATAGTATTTTAATGATCTCTTAAAAATTTTAGGAGGTACTTAAACTGTGATAAGGCATCAGATAAACACAGTCAAATAGATAGCAGAATCATCATAATTCTTTATCATAATTACCCCAGTACTTGATTTTTTTCTGTTACTTGTCAAACACAAAACTGCCACAATAGCAATTTATAATAGCATACCTCTGAATCTCAGTGTGCCAGCAAGGAAGATCACTTGTCAGGGTTATTAACTTAGGGAAGGGGGATGGGGACACAAAGGGGTGGTGGAGTGGTGGAGAATAAAATATACAAATATTTCTGGATCAATGATTGTGATTGGCAAGGATCTGCAAACTTTTACAGCATGTTAGCAATATATAGTTCTCTGTGTCGATCTAAGTTACAGCTATCCTTTGCAACAATGTTTTTTGGAATACATGAATATGTTAAAATTTTTCATTTATCATCATTAAACTAATATTGCTGAGTGGAATTCTTTAATTGAACATTATATTTATATTTCTCTTAACAGCTAGCACCATTTGTCTAAACAGGAAACTCAGAGAATAGCTATCATATCTGTACAGCTGATACTAGTAACACTTTTTAAACATTTCATTTATAATTATAATTACATAATTAACACTGTTATATTTAGCTAGTTATTCAGAAACCAATGTTATTTCTTAACAAGAAATGCCATTCCAGGCATTGAGGAAACACCTTTTGCCTCTGACCATTCAATATAATATTTAATTTCCACCCACCAGTCATTTTCAACCAACTAACCATTCTGTTTTCCCTGTCTATGTTCAGGTGCAGTAAACAATATGAATTCTGTTCTAACATTTTTTTTTTTACCTGTGTGACTCTCATTTAAGTGAGTAGAAGAAATTATTGCATTAAAACAATTTCTATCAGAATATTTCTTCTTGAGAAAACCAAAATTGTGACAAAAAGTCATATTGAGTTTGATAAAAGTTCATTAAAATTAGGGGAAACCTGATTTGAAAATGGGAAAATATACCATTCAAGCATTCAGAGAGAAAATTGTGGTTATTTGTACATTGAAAATATATTTTTGTTTTGGAATTACTTTATTTAAAAAGGCAGAAATTGGAGGAGAGGATACATAATTTAGCAAACCAGACTATCAAACCCAAAACTTTTAAAAAAAAATTATTCTACAGAAATATGAATATTTTGGCTTTTCATCCCAATTTGTGCAAAAAAAAATCATTCTGGAATCTCAAAGTTTTTCATGGCATATGAAAATTATTTTTCTGAGCATTTCTGTTCTGTAGTATCAAGTAATCATGTTGATAAACTTTATCTCTGCACTTGCAATTGTAAGGCAAATTAAAAAGAATATTTAACCTATATCTTACATCGTCTATAGATGAGACACCTTAATGGTACTACCTGGTTTCTGTTGAAGACCAGTGTGTTTTATTCTTCTCCTTTTCTCTCCCTGGGCTGAAACTCTCCTCCTATTTTCATGGAATCATAGAAGTAGGGTCGGAAGGGACCTTGTAGATCTTCAAGTCTGACCCCCTGCCTGGGCAAGAGGAAAACTGGGCTTAGTCGATCCCAGTCAGGTAGGCATCAAGCTGCTTCTTAAAGACCCCCAGGGTAGAAGCCAGCACCACTTCCCTTGGAAGTCGGTTCCAGATCCTAGCCACCCTAACCGTGAAGTAGTTCTTATGGATGTCTAATCTAAACCTACTCTCCAACAACTTGTGGCCATTATTCCTAGTTATCCTGGGGGGCGCTATTGGAAACAAGGTCTCCCCCAAACCCTCCTGGTCCCCCCTAGTGAGTTTATAGACGGTCACCAGGTCCCCCCTCAGCCTTCTCTTGTGAAGGCTGAACAGGTTCAGGTCCCATAGCCTTTCATTGTAGGGTCTGCCCTGCAATCCCCAGATCATGCGGGTGGCCCTCCTCTGGACCCTCTCAATGTTGTCCACATCCCTCTTGAAGTGTGGTGCCCAGAACTGGACACAGTAATCCAGCTGCAGCCTGACCAGTGTCGCGTAGAGGGGGAGGATCACCTCCTTGGACCTACTTAAGATGCACCTGTGGATGCACGATAAGGTCTGGTTAGCCCTGCCGACCGTGACCTCGCATTGTCAGCCCATGTTCATTGTCCCAGGGGAACTGGGGTGGCAGGAGGGCCCCAGGCCAAAAGAGAGCCCCACTTACCTCTCATAGAGCCCGAAGAGCCGGAGGACAGGTGCGCGGTGAAACCACCAGTGAAGGTGATTAGCTGCACGTATATCCAGCTGCAGCTGAGCAGCGTGGGTGGGAGACACCACCCGGGAGACATAAAAAGTGGCCCCGATGATGCGGAGGGGCGGCTGATGTGTGGAGGCTGGAGGGAAGAGCCCTCACTCGGAAGAGATCAGCTGCTGCGCCTGGCAGCGTGGAAAGCCGGGGGCGGAGCCAGGAGAGGCTCTGAGAGAGTCGGCGGTGACACCGACAGCAGGGCCAGCAGGGAAGCCAGCTGCAATGTCAGTAGCAGAGCCAACAGGGAAGCCGGCTGCAACGTTAATATCAGAGCCGGCAGGGAAACTGGTTGTAACACCGGCAGCGGAGTCAGCTGGAAAGCCGGCAGCGACATCAGCCGCAGAGGCGGCAGTGAAGATGGGAGCAATGCCGCCGGGGGATCCAGCAGCTGCACCCGCAGCAGAGCCAGCAGCAGCACCCACGAAGGAACCGGAGGGAGGACCCAGGAGAGCAGTGTCGGGGCAAGCCGGCGCTGAGACCTAGGAGTGAGCCTGTGCAGGAGCCTCGGAGAAGAGGTAACAGAGGGGCGGGTCCAACGGGGCCTCATCGGGCCGCACCAGAGGGCGGACAAAGACCCGAAGCAGGGTTGGACAGTGGACCTTCGTGGCCCGCAGCGGCCTTAGGAAGAGGCGGGGATTCAACACCCCAGTGGGTGAGCCGCCAGGGAGGTGGAACCTGAGCCCTGGGCAATCCACGCGGCCCAGTGGCCAGAGGCACCCTTGTGGGCCTCCTGGCCCAGTACTTTAGGGACCTTGGTTATCTCGGTGGTGGGATAGGCACATCATGTCACAGGGTGATTAGTACAGAGCGATAGGGAGCCTTATTGGAAGGACCAGGTCGGAGGTGCTCGCGGACCATACACCGGGCCCGAAGACCTAGGCACGCACCTTGCAAGCTGCGGACAGGAGTTGGGGAAGAGCTGAGGACACCAAAGGGGCCTGAAGATCGGCAACACAAGGTGGCGAGTGGCCGGGGTGTAGGGGAGGTCAGAGCCCCGTGAGTGCCCGCCGGGAGGCGTGAC
>NW_005841900.1:3602057-3607773 GCF_000455745.1 Alligator sinensis | reverse complement strand
CCTTCTTCATCCTCCCTATATATTTGAAAAAGGACTTTTTATTATCTTTGATCTTGCACGCTAGTCCTAGCTCTATGTCCACCTTAGCTTTCCTAACAGCCCCCCTACAGGCCCGAGCAGTGGAGGTATACTCTTTTTTGGAGATAGCCTTCCCCTTTCACCAGTTGTATGCCGCCTTTTTGGCACCCAGGCATTCCTGGATGTCCTTGGTAAGCCAGGGAGGCTTTTGCGCACTCTTGCCCCCCTTGCTTCTTGTTGGGATTGTCACCCCTTGGGCCCTGAGTGTCATCTCCTTAAGGAACGACCACTCATCTTGGGCACTGAGTTTCCCTGCCCTCAAGAACCCCAGCGCCTCTCCCACCAATCTCCTCAACTCATTGAAGTTGGCCCTCTTGAAGTCTAGGGCCTATAGTTTGCCAAAATTTCTTTCAAAACCACTGTATTTATCTAGTTTTTCTACGTTTCTATCTGTTACTATACTCACACATTCATGGATATTTGTAGTTAACCAACTTATTTTGAAAGCTCCTCAGGACAGAGATCTGGATAATTGAACCAGACCTGCATTATGAAAGCTTGGCAAATCACATTTATTGTGTAGTGTGTGGTCACCGATGGCTCCTTGTCCATTCTTTTGCCTCAGCTTCCTATAAAATAATTAAAATTTTTGATAGTTTGCTCTAAAACTACGAATTTGGTTGAGTAAATTAAGTTATTTATGAATTCAGGCTTAATTTGGCAAATGATTTTGTCTGAAATAAAGGGAAAAGTGAAAAAGTGGAAGTGTTTCATTTTTTAAAATAGAATTTCAAGGCAAATTGAGACGCATTTTTTTTTTCAAAACCCCTTCCTTCCCTAAAATGAAACATTTCATTTTAGATATAAATATTTCAGCCTAAATAAGTTCTTCAGGAGCAGAGGGATTGGTTCAATAAGACAAATAAAACTTTTGCATTCTGAGTCATGTCAAAATGAAAAGGATGTATTATTTTATGTAGCTACAGACTGAAGATATTAGTTACTCACAAACTGAGTACATACTGACCCTGAGAATAATCACTGACTGAGGTAGGCCGTTGCACTTGTTCAAGATGCCTTAGGATTTTTGGATGGACATTTGAGAACTTTTAGAAATCCAAATTCAATCTAGGCCCAACTTCTGCAAAAATGGTGTTATGACTAAGTACAGATATTCTAAAAGTCTGAGGGGGAATCAGTCTAAGTTATGCCATTTTTTGTATGTGGTTTAGGTTAGACAGGTAGTGAACAAAACACAAATTTGACCTTTGGGGGAGGGAGGCAGGGGCCATGCAGGCTGCTTGCACTGGCCAAGATCAGCTGATTGTGGGCTCCCCAGGCTGCTGGAGATAGCTGAGCACAGCTGAAAATCCAGGCCACCCCTGATTGGCTGCCAAGCATGGGGAAGCATGCCCCCAATCCTGCTTGCCTGCCTTGGATCCTCAGTGGCCCCCACACCCCTCCCCCACCCTAGTACTCCAGGACCCTGTAGCTGTGGGCCAAAAAAGCATTGCAGCACCCCAGGTGCCCATGGCTTATGTAACTTCCAGTAGTGGCCAAGCCATGGTAGTCACAGGGTTGCCTCCATGCAGGCTCAGTCCCGATTTTCTGCCCCCTGCCACTCCAATACAACAGAGGTAAGCCACCCGCACCAGTTCTTGCTCAGGTGGGGAGGGTCCATGCTATGGTCTGAATGGGAGGGTGCCTGGCTCTGGCCACTGAGATGTTATGTGCAGGAGCCAGAGCTAGGTCCATGGGGCTATGACCAAGCACAGGAGCATGGGAGTCCCTGGCTGGGTGTGCAGCAGCCAGGGCCAGATCCATAGGGCTGTGCCCAAGTACAGGGATTCTTCTGGGCTCAGTGTCAGGTCAGTGTGTACATCATGGGGTTCTTCGTGGTGCGGTGTGGGGTCTTGGCCTGGGGACTCAGGTGTCCTGGTCTCAGAGCTCATACAAGGGGGAACACACGCTTCCCTTCTCCCCTGCCTGCCTGCTGACTGCCTGCAGCGGACAGATAGCCAGAGGCAGGGGGAAGGGCTGGGGAGGACATCTGTGAAGACTTGATGGGTGTGGGGCCCTCTGGGTGCTTGGCTGGAGCAGCTGAGCACAGGCTGAGTGCTAGCACACTTTCCTGGGGTTGTGGGCGGGGGGAGGGCGGAGCAGCAGGAGACTGCAAAAGAGGCTGGGATGCTGATGGACAGTAACCTAAATTAAATCAATAGGGGATTTGGTCTAGAAGTTCAAGTCACCAATCTAAACTAAATTGATTAGATATGAGTGCATATCGATCCAGGTGCATATCTTAGACCAGGTTCTGCTATTTTTAGACCAGTCTATGTGTGCTGAACTTCTGTATGGTTAGGGATTTAGATTGATTTCTGATCACTTAGACCGGTATAAGTATAATATCTGTACCTGACTTTAGTGTTTTGTTGTAATGCCTAGTACTACATTATTATGAGTCATCTTTGAACTATTTTCCATATGTTTTGCAATTCGCTAAACAAAGCTCATTGGCTTATTATTTGTGTTGGTGTTATTAACAGTAGTGGCTGGAATCCTCAATCAAGCTGTGGGCCAACTGAAAAGTGAGTTTAGAAAAGATGTACTCAAATATATTGGATTATGTGTGTGTGTGTGTGTATGAGTCTGTGTTTGTGTGTGTATATGTATATATGTATATGTATATATATATGTGGTTGTTGGTTGTAGCTATGTTGGCCTAAGGACATAGGGAGACAAGGTTCTTTGGGTAAATTATATTTTATTAGAATAGCTAAATAGCTGGAAAAACTTTCCTTTGCAAGCTTTCGGGTACAAACATCCTTGTTCAGGCATAGGGAGAATCTGCTGGTGATTCTCCCAATGCCCGAAGAAGGGTGTTTGTGCTTGAAAGTTTGCAAAGAACAATTTTTCCAACTACTTAGTTGGTCTAATAAAAGATATCACATTTACCCAAAGAACCTTATCTGCCTATATATATATGTTAATGTGATCTTTTATTAGACCAGTTAAGTAGTTGGAAGTAGTATGCATTTATTATTATCAATGACTTGTAAGATGCCCCTCACCCTAGGCATTAATTGGGCAGTTTCTTAAAAGGATTCAGCAACCGAACACACAAAAAGCATAACTATAATTAACAGGATTTTTTAATAATTATTGCTCATGAAACATGATAGAAGATCAGATATAAAAAGAAGTGACTGTGCTTCATGGAGTTCTTTTTAATTTGATGAAAATATTCAGTTAAAAATGCAAAAAAAAAAAAAAATCAAATCAGTTAGAGCTGGAACACAAGAAAATCCAGGGATGTAAAAAGTATAAGAATAATACTAATTGTTTGTGCTGGTCTGGGGTCGCACACAGGGGGATATCACATGAAGACTGGCTCTGTTATAGGACTGCAAGTCATTCAGAAATCAATAGTGATGGGCATCTCTAAAATAATGTGCAGATAATAACATTCTAAACTAACTGCTCTCTTGATCTAAGCTATACCTGTGATTCCAGGTGATGGAAGGATGATGATGATAATGATAATGGAGATGATGATGCATATTGTATGCTTTGCCCCGTCATTTAAATTAGCAAATCATGATACAATATATTAATGGTAGAGAACAATTGACTGTTGTTCCCTTTCATTCTGAATAGAGTTTTTTGTTTATTAATATTGTAAACATTTTAGGCAATTTTATTCTCAGAGCATGCAGACAATTTTCTTTTCATGGCATGTAGACAAGATGGTTTCACTCTTGAAGCTATTTAACTGCATAAACAATTCACAAATGATGCCCCAGTACATAAGAATGTGAGGCATGCAGACTTGTCTAGGAGGAATCACTGAAATAACATGTGTCCTAAAAGTCAACTTGCCATCACTGGGGAAATGGTGACATGTTTAAGGCACTGCTGCTGACATTGCATGCTGCTAATGAATGACAGTGCCAAAATGCCAGCACTTACCTTGTCACCGCCAAAGAGTTACAATTAAATTGCCCCTTAAAGAACTGACAAGTGACGAAAGGGGTTTCAGTGAAGGTCATGAGTATCTAAGATTTCTATTCCCTTTGAGCACCGCTGTAATTTCTGATTTGCCACAAAGAAATCACAAGACAAATATCCTCTCATAACCCAGCAGTCTTCCCACAGAAATATTAAATTACTGAAGCACAGTTAGGATTTTTTCTATAGTATTAAGATGTACTGCATGGTGCCACAAGATTACACATTCAGTGTCCTAAATTGTATTTCTCCCATGTCCAGGGATATTATTATAAAGCTTAAGAAATATATTTATATGTTGCTGTAAAAAGAGCGCACAAGATGCTTTTCTGCTGGAAGAGACAGCAATTTATATCATTCCATAGGAAAGGAATGTAGGTACCATGTAACAAAGGTTTGACTGATAATATGAGATGAATGAATTTATGTCTTGTGCTGCTACTAAACTGGGCAAAATCTAGCAGTCTTATTTCTCTGTCCTTGTTCAGGCAAACTTCCCATTGACAGATTCCCTATGGTCTGGTCTCTTCAAGATTTAAAACTGCATTTCAGATTATCTTTTTTTTTTAAAGTCCTCATCTTCCTTGCTATGCTAAAGGGTTAACACCTCCTATAGCAAGCACACACTTGCCAAACTGTATGCGCATAAGTACCCTGGGTAAGTCACTGGGGCTAAAACCGGGCAACCAGTTTGATTTGTATCAGTATTTTGTGCAGCATCAGATCCAGACCTTACAGAGAGCAAAGCTCATTGTCCCACATTCAGTACTGTGAATTATTCAAATTAACACTTTTCCTTGGAACAATTGCAACTAATTTGGCTTATTTGCCATTTAAACCTAGCATACAGATGGCTAGACCATGCCTGTTTTAGATAAGAGTCATATCCTGACCTAATCACAGCCACATTAAACCAGTTGTCTATTTTTAGCCTGGGGTACTTGCAATGTGTATAGTCTATACTGTAAGGGTCAGGAAGGGCAAGCTAGCTGAAACCTTTTATATTCTACAGAAATCTGTACCTAAAAATGTTTTAAAGGGAAATAAGAGTTAGCAAAGTAAAACAAAAGTAAGTAGGAGGAAAGAAATGAAGAACTATCAAGCAACAAAGAAGAGTATTCAACTGAAGATTGCTATTTGGAAAGACATTGACATAAAAAAAAAATAGTAGAAATTACATCTCTTGTGGTAGTGAGATATCTCACCAGTACTAGTAAGACTGTATGAGGACATGGAGAAAATGTCATTGCCAGGTAATGAAGAGAGCAAGTAAGAAGGAAACTGGGATCTATGAAATAGGCAGGAACACATCCTTGGGGAGTTTTAAAACAAGGAAGGCAGTCTGATTTTTGATTTTTCAATGAATGGCAGCCAGAGAACCCAGAGGGGAAAAAGGAAAAGAGAAATCCACACATGGTAAATACTAGGTAGGTCTCTTCTGGAACAGTCTTACACTCTATAATGTTGATGACAGAGTAAGGCCTCCAACAGACTTCAATGAAAGGTGCAAAGGGATCTGATCCATGATCCCAACAATCCTGTCCCCTGCCATACACATGTGGTGTGGCAGAAGACCCAATTGTGGGATCATGGATCAGATCCAAATTGCACCCTTATTGCAAGTGCAGGGGAGCCTGGGATCATGCTAGCAATCTCAGTGCCTGGTGTGCCTGTAGCTAGGAGTACCAGT
>NW_005841900.1:3598794-3602026 GCF_000455745.1 Alligator sinensis | reverse complement strand
GCATTCCTGAGGTTGGAAGTGCCAATCAGTGAGCTTGTACTCCCAAGGCTGGGAGCACAAGAAAAGCCTTCAAGGCTCCAGTGTGTTCCTGAGGCTGGGAGCACCAATCAGTTGATCAACACTCCCAGCCCCAAGAGTTCATGGGCTACACATTCAATTTCAGCCACAAAACTATTACATACGTTCTGTGTAATAGCTTTGTGGCTTATTTCTTGTGTTATCATGACATTAATTGCATGAACATGTGGCTGGGTTACTACTTAACACCTGATTGACTAGTTAATCCTGTTTTAAACGTAAGCAGTGTAAGTGTAATCTGCCAGAGACCTAAGAAACCGAATGGCATAAAACAGTGAAGAGGTGATGAGGTCACTTTTCTTCACACACACAGGGTGTGTCTACATGTGCATTTGCTCTGGGGTAGGTTTACTTTAGAGTAATTAACTCTAGAGTAAACCCATGCTGGGCAGGCATCTACACATTCAGAGAAGTGGATACAGATTTGCTACTCATGCAGAAGTTTGCTCCCACTCCCTGGGGCCCTGCACCAGCCCTCTGCCACTGCCAGGGGGAGCTGGAGGCTCTAGAAACAGCTGCTTGTGGCCTGCGGCCACCTTTAAAAGGCAGTCCCACATGCTGCTCCTGGGCCACCAATTTCCCTTGCCCAGAGCAGCACGCAGAGCATGGTGGCAGCACATGGTGCCTCTGTCATCACAGGCTCTGCCTGCTGCACCATGGCTGCTTTAGCTCCTGGCCCTAAGAGTGACATCCTCTGCCCCAGGCTCCTGCTAACTACCATGCTGGCCCTGCTGGCCCACCACAGGGTCTGCCACCTGGCCCAAGGCAGTCTCAGCCCTGCCACACTGTGTAATCACTTGGTCTGGCTCCCTGCAGCATCCCAGGCCCCCTGCCACAGCACTATTGCTGCTGCCCAGACCTCATGCTGCCACCCAGACCCTGGCAGGGACACTGAAGCTGTGCACTTGGATGCCACCACCAGGGCTGTCCACGCCCTCCTGGGCCTCCAGTCCTGCTGCCTCCTGCCAGGCCAGCCAGGATGGTGGCTGCACATCATCCAGACCCCAGCTTGGAATGATAAGCAGTGACTTGAGTCCTTTCAGATGACCTGGATCACCTTCCAGGAGCTCCTGGAACAGCTCTGCCTGTACCTGGACTGTCAAGAAACTACCATGTGGCAGTCCTTCCCTGCAGACAGCCAATCAGTGAGCTGGCCACTGCCATGCTCAGGCTGGCCACACCTGCCAGCCTCCACTACATCAACCACCTCTTCAGGATGGGCAAGGTGACCATTGGGGAGGCCATCCTGGAGGTGTGTGGCACCCTCCAGGATGTGCTGGGGCACACCATGCTCCAGGCTTATGACCCCCTGACAGTGGTGGCAGGGTTCCATTCCCTGGGCTTCTCTTACTGCAGCAGGGCCCTGGATGGGACCCACATCCCCATCACCTGCCCACTCTGTGGTGACCTCCTCTAGTGCAGCCAGCAGGGCTTCCACAACATCATGCTCTAGGCCATCATTGACCACCACAATGCCTTCACCAAGGTGAGTACCAGCTGGGCAGGTAGAGCCCACAATGCCCTGTGTTCTGTAACTCCAGACTGCCAACCCAGAGGTACCATTTTGGCTCTGGATTTAGGACCCAGAGGCCTTGTTCTGGGTGAAGAGGGGGGGCACACTCACCTTCCACCCTCAGACTGACCATGACCTTTCCATTTGATAATAGGCAAATTTATTGATACACAGTGATAACAAAAAAGAAACATTACAGACAATCAAGCAATTCTATAGTTATCTACCAAATCCTAGGGCTGCCATCAGAGTCAAAGTATATCTGGCCAGGATGCAATCTTCACTCTGCGGCTCTCTCTTAGGTGTCAGATATCAGCATGTCAGCAGTCTGAAGGTGGGATGCCAAGGTACTCCCCCCCCCCCCCTTCAGTGGGGTGGATGAGAATGGCTGGTGGTGTGCCTTCTGTCCATGGTGGCCTTGGGGACCCTTCTTGGGGGATGGGGATCCCTCTCAGGGAGAAGGAGGAAAGACGGGGAGGAGGGATGGGGAGGGGATACAGGGAGGGACCCAAGCAGAGAACTCTTTGTTACTCTGAAGCCTCTAATTTTATATTTTCCTTCCCTCTTGATGACTCCTGGTGACTCTTCATCAGCAAATGTTGCTGGTTGGTCTCTCCATGTTGTTGTCATATGTCCATATAGCTTATCACATGCACATATACTAATTTGGTCTTTCCAGGCCATCTCCTAATTTGCTCTGTTCTCCCAAAACTGGGACTCAGGCTCCCCCTACTCTGGGGCCTTGTTAGCTGGTGCCACCCTTATCTCATGTTATGGAACACTGTGGTACATGCCCTCTCTTCCTCAGACTGTGTGTATATCCATTGGTCTTGTCATGTTAGACAGCCTGTCTGCTTCCAGGGCTGTGTGAAACTATATATGTGAGATCCAGGCTTTTTAGAAATCAATTAACTCATGCTGCCTATCCTGAACTATTCTAATGCATATGTAGAGTAAAATCTTTGTTATCCAGCATCCCCAGGATAAGAGGATTGCCCAGCAGGGGTTTTCAGATAACATGGATGGGGAGGCATCACACACAGTTACTTAAATTCTTGTTACTTAAATGCCAGATAACAAAGATTTTACTGTATATACCTATACGCCAATTCCCAAAAAGCAAACCTTTAAATGCCATTTTCTAAGCCAACACCCTGGGGCAAGACCCCCTGCACTGGCACTGCACCCCGAGAATGCCCTGGCTGCAAGTGTCCTGGGTGTGGCATGAAGATCTGTTTGTGTGGACTAAGGGGTGCCTGACCCAGTATGCCTTGCTGCTGCTGCTGGCCATGATATCTCAGGTGCACCTGCTAACCTGGCATAGGACCCTCAGCTCTGATGGTGCAGAAGACAAACCTGCCCTGCCTTGCAGCTTCAACAACCACCTGGAGGGCTTCCTGTAGCTGTGCTACATGTCTGTGTCTCCCACAGCTGAGGAGGACATGACTACTGGCATCAACATATTTCTCAGCATGTGAGAGGCCCATTTTCACCTAGCTGTGAGTCACAGGATGCTCAATAAAGTTTTGCACTGTCTCTTACCTACCTGTATACTGTGGAGGGGGGCTCTAGGTGCCTGAGGGAGCACAGGTGGGCCAGGCAGGGAACAGAAGTAGGGGACAGGGCTGGATTTGGGGGGGG
>NW_005841900.1:3591170-3598784 GCF_000455745.1 Alligator sinensis | reverse complement strand
TTCCCATTCTGGGGCTTACCAGGTGACTGTAGCAGGCATGCCTGACATCTTGACGTGGTGCCTGCTGGTGGCAAGGATGTGTGGCTCCCAGTGGTGTCCTGGAGTACAGTGGTGTGGTGTCCGGGTGCCTGGGCAGGGGCCCCCTCCAGGGAGGAGCTGGAATTGCTGGTGGCCAGCAGTGCCATGGCCAGTCTTGCCCCATGGGTGGGGTTGAGCAAGCAGAGCTGGTGGGGCAGGTGCTGGCTTGGGCTCTGGGAGCTGCTGGAGGAGGCCAGGGGTACGGAGCTCAGTGGGACAGGTTTCTGGCAGGCTGAATGGACCTCCCTTGGTGATGTGTCACCATAGGTGCCAGACTGCAGTGGAGGCTCAAGCAGGCCTCCCATGGTCAAGTAAATGGCATGGCTCAAGCCAGGTTCCTGGGGTGCAAGAATATCATCCAGCTGCTGCTTAAAGGGCATGGACTTGCAGACAGTCCCTGACTGGCCATTGTGATGACTCACTATCCCTGCAAGGCCTTGGTCTTTATGCAGCACTGGCATGTTGACTGGTTGTGTCCACACTTTCATATGCAGCCTGACAGGCCCTCATAGTTGTGCACATTGAAGTACCTGCTCCACACAAACTGGGTGAGGACCTTGGCCTCAACCCACAGCACAATGAATTCCACAGTCTCCTCCTGGGACTAGTTGTAGTGCCGGAAGGCAGCATGCAGCATCAGGGAGTATGGCAGCATGGTGCATGGTGAGTGTGTGCTGGGCACCAGAGGTGCGATTCAGGCAGGCTGCTGGGTGACTTGTGACCATATGGAGCAGAACCCAGTGGCCAGATGCTGGCCGCAGATGTCCCAGGATGCTGTTGGGCCTGGCAGGTGCCTGAAGCACCCGGTTGGGTTTAAGCCTGGCAGCCATGTGGTGCTGCAGTGCCAGAGACTAGCACTGGGGCCTGGGCAGGCTGCTACAGCTTGCCTGGGGCCTTTGCTGTGTGATGCAGTGGCCCATAGCTGGCTGCAGGTGGCCCAGGGCTCCAGTATTCCTGCAGGCCTGTAAGGATCTTGGGCTGGGGCAGGCAAAAAGCGGTCCCAGCCTTGGGTCTGGAGAAGTTCCCAGCCCTGGTGAACTGGGTTGGGCTGAGGATAGCCCCCTGGTGGTGAGGCTGACTGGGAACAAATTTGCTACTGGTCAGTGTCTATGTGTGCACTACTGTGCAATAACTAACAAGTAGCAAATTTACTCATGATTAGAACAAATTACTGTGCAGTAACCATCTGAATATGTAGATCTGGACACTTACTATGTAGTCATTTGCTCTACTGTGCAGTAAAGCATCTCGTGTAGATGCACCCACAGTAGTGTAAAACTTACATGACTTTCAAATGAAAACTTTCAACATTGAATGCAAATTGTTACTTTTAACCATTTCCATCTTAGACTGTCATTCTATTTTGCTAAAGGAAATGATGCAAGATATCCTGCTCTAACTCAACATAGTTGTTACTCAAGTTCACAAAGTAGCAGAAGAGATGTCCAAATAGTCTTTGGGGCAGGCACTTTTTTTTTGTGTTCCATTTCTCCTCAGGCACAGTAGGTCCCTCATGTATTGCGGGCACTCCCAGACACTACAATGATTTAAATAATAAATGGTAGCAACACATTTTTCACTGACATTTTTTAAAACACCAAAATGTCTGTTTGGATCTCTTGTATCTGTAGACATTATCATAAAAAAGGAGTGACAGAACTTCATGGAGTGCTTTTGAATGTACAGTGGCATAAAATAACAAAGCAAGATTCAGACTTATTAGGCACGTCTAGCTTATTGCTATGGCGATGGAACATCAGTGGGCATGAACCATGACTAATGCACAGCAGCGTTGGAAACAACTCGTGCAGCGCCAGGACTAAATGACTGCGCAATAACAACTGTGCAGTCCAGTGCATGTGTAGACACACCCATTGTTACTTTTATTCTCTATCTTTGCCAAGCCTACTATTGGTTTCAGTGGGAACAAGAATATCCGCTATGATTGGCAGGGATCCTGGTTTTCTCTGATAAAATAAATTCCCAATTTTCAGTTTAAAAAATGTAACCCAAAATCCACATTTTTCCAAGATTAAATTGAACACCACTAATATATAGATATATATATGGTTATATTGTTTCATTCTGATCATGGAAAAATGTCAATCTTAGGTTACTTTTCTTAAAATGAAATTGGGGGATTTTGTTTTATCAGAGAAAATCAGGATCCCTGATGATTGGTCATGCTGAAGTCAATGGCAAACATCCCACTGACTTAGACAGGGCAAGGATTTGAATTCTGTTCTACTTACTTGGCGTATACAAGTAGGTGGAGTAGTCCCTTAAGATCCAAGATTACTTGAAGACAGTGGAGTTTGATTCAGAGAAACTATTTACAGCCCCAATCCTGTACAAATTCACTGCCAGATGCAATGCTTGCTATTGTGAGTAGTCCCATGTGAGCAAATTGAAATTTGCACGTATACATTCTGCCTGCCTCTTAGGCTATAGAGTCATGTCCATTCTCTATCTCCTCCCCTACTGATAATGGTTATTTAATTTTTCCATGCAAGGCAGAATAGATTCAGTTGAAGAGATTTGAGAGAACAGAGTCACCCCTTAACATAATTTCCCAGAAATACCCTCTAGGGTACAGATCACATTGGGCATTCATCCCCTACAGCCCCAGTGAGTGTTGTAAATACTGAGCTGTTGGATAAATGAGAGATGGGAGCACCTTGACTCTACTATCTTTTAAGAGATTGGATTTGGGCACCTTATGCAAGGAGAGGATTCATGGCTGTGAATCCTCAATAGTACTTGAAGAATTAAGCACCTACACTCTCAGGTCCTCATGGCTAGGGCCTCATCCCTCTCCCTCATATTTTCTACTTGCTGGCCTAGCCAGCTCCCTGATCAGGATGTTAGCTTTTGTGTTGGCAGGTGCTTCATTTTCCCCATGTGTAGGGGAGCCTAAGGGCTGAACTCAAGATAGTGAATTATATTAAAAGTAAAGTCTTGCAACACCGATCTCTCCAATGCCTGTGTCTTCCAGGTGACTCTAACCCAGTATGTTCTTTTCTTCTGTATGCACAAAACTAATAGAAAAGAAACATTTTGTAAAATATTGTAAACACTAGAGATAAATGCATACTGAGGAGGGTGGGCTGATGATACTCATTTTTTTCATAACTACAAATATGTGTTCAGTTTCTTTCTGTTGGATTCTATGATATTCAGCCACATTGCATTTCTTTTATTACATCCTGCAGTCAGATGCAGAATGACACAGTCTGTGCTGTACACAGAAACAATAGGTCTTGAGTGCCCCATCCTGCATTGCTACTTAAGGTTTGCATTAAGAGGTGCACAGGTATGAGACAAGGCAGGAGTTGACCCAATCACTTTAAGTGACTCCTTCAAACATGGCTTTCAGAATGCTACGATCATGTGAATTTTTTAGGCTTCAGAATCTTTAAACATTGGTCTGGATTCCAAGGGCCAAATTCTCTCATGTAATAGTCCACTTTGAACAATATGCCCATCATGTGGTCTTCAGCTGGTTATATTGCAATATAGTAAAACCCTTCTGGTGGCAGGGAGCCAGTGTCATAGTTATTATATCACCACTGTTTGCATTTCTGGTATGAGAATCTGGCACAGGAAAAGGCAGAATGGCCAGCTCTTCCATATGCTTTGATATTCTCCAGTTACTGTCATTGACTCTCAGGGCTGATGGGAGTCAGTATAAATTAAAGCTGGCTTTAAAGCATAGGGGATGCAAAAGTGACTAAAACCCATCCTTTGCACCTGTTTCCTGAATTCTACTTTGTGCTTTTCCATAGCTAATGCAGTGCTTCTCACCCTTTTTGGATCTGAGGCACCCTTCACTGGATTTGAACCACCTTTCATAGCTTTGGTGAATTGAGTGGCACCCAATTTCAAAAACTAATTTATCTATTACAGTGCTTACCCCCTTGCAAAGGGGCTGGGTTGTTGCCGTGGGGGATGGTTCAGGCAGGGACAACCCTGAGCCTATGTGGGCCTACTTAGCTTATCTGCTTATCTCCTTAAACCTCGCTTATCTCCTCACACTTTCTCCACGGCACCCTTCAAATGATCTAATGGCACCCCCAGCACCCTGGTTAGGAATTGCTGAGAACGTCTATATGTGAGCATTTACTACTCAGTAACTAAAATTATTGTGCAGTATGGGTGCACACCTATACATGCACAGCTGTACTGCACAGTAAACATAGCAAGTTATGCCATCTTGAGCAGAAATTTAATACCTACATTATGCAGGTATCAAATTTATGCCTGATTAGTTACTCTTCTGTAACACACATGCAGACACCTTACTTCACAGTAATACTGTGCAAGTGGACTAACTTGGGACTAACTTTAGTCCTAAGTCAGTCCCCACACAGTATTAATGCGCTTTCATGCCTGCATGTGTAAATGTCGGCCTATTCCCACTTATCGCATTTAAGCTGGCGTAAATGCACATGTGTTGGTGAAATGCCAGAAATGGTACAGCTGTTAAAATAGATCCTCTGGAGAGTTGTTTATAACACCTAGATCTGAGCATGAGCTCTGTCTACATTTTACAGTTGATAAGATTAGGCAATTTACAGTATACTGTCAGATTCTTAGAGCCACTCCTGCAGCAAACTAGAACTTTGCTCTGGAGCATAATTTATTTTTCATGTCTGATATGTATAAAAAGTGATACATGTCTCCAAATGTGACTACCCTTAATTTTAAAGTCTTACTCATTAATTTGCAATAATGAGATGTAATGAATATTTATAGAAGATTTTATCTATACCTATTAATTTGCCATGATATGCCACTGATATCCCTGCACTTTGAATTAATAATATGAGGAGGAAGTAAATGAAAAGCTGAAAAAAAATCCATGCAAGACTTGAACACTCTTTTTAAAAGGCTAATAAATTCTGTACAAATGGTGGTTTACTGTATAGTTTACTGACTACATCACAGGGAACAAAAGACAATATATTTTACTGCTTACAAAGATTTTTTTTTCTTCGCATTTAAGGGATAAGCCAAAAAAACTTTTTTTCTTTGCTTCCTAGAAAACAAATGTCCTCCCTCTCTTGGTTACTATGAGACCCTCTAAAAATCTTTCACATGGATTAAAACCCGTCTACCTTTTCACCAGATGATTTGAGAAATGGCTTTGCTCTCAGTTACCGAACATTACAGATTTAACTACATGGGATTGTGTTTAGCTTGGCAAGCGTTCCCCTTTTTAATTGTAATTTTATTTGTTAGCTGTTATGGTACATACTTTGCAGAAATAGGAGTGTCTGCTTTTATATTTCAATTCCATTTTGCCACATAAATCTCTGGCTGCAACAAACACTTGGGCATATTAAGTTTGTCTCAAGTACTGTTATTCAAAGCATGGGTAGAACTGGTCATAAAAGTGGTGAGTAAACTACACAAACATTTGCAAAATATTTTATTCTCACAGTTGACAAGAAATTCTTAAGCTGCCTTCATGACCAGGGATGTTAGGGATCCATGGTCCACAAAATTGGTAGCTAATGTATTCTTTATGACTGCATTGAGGAGTAGTTCTAGGTAATTTCTAACAGCTTCACTAGATTTCAGCCCTTCAGACAATACATTATTTGTGTTCTTCAACATAGTCATGAAACATGGTTGTGGCCAAATTAGTCTCCAAACAAATTTTTTTCCCGCCCACATGAAAAAAACCCTCATGTTCTAATGTAATTCTCAATAATGGAATTTAAACTATAATGTGGGTTTTCAGTTCACACCTGGAAAAATAAATCAGGCCTGGCAACAGCCATATTTAAATATGGTACATTACATAATGTGAACAAAGCCTCGGCCTTGACAGAGTTTGCTGGTTTCCACCCTGGAGAATAGTCCCCCAGAGCTGTCAAGGCAATTCTGGCTAAATCAGCCATAAAACGAAAGGGACAATAACTGGGCAAAATATCTCAAAATATGGGCTTTGGTCTTAAAACCTAAACTAGAGTCCTCAGTTAAGTCCACATGTATTTTTCCCCCTGAAGTTTGCACACAAAGAGTAATCTAGAAATCACTTTTTTCTGCATAGGTAGGTATATTCTGTTGTAATTTTGAAACTGTAGTAGACATTGTTCAACCAGTTAGTGAGCTGTAAGAGTTTATGATGGCCGACAGAAGCACAACCACTTTCTGAGAATAAACAACGTCTCCTTTCCAACACAAGCATGCTTTTAGAACTGTTGTTGAGCTAGTCAAGTCCTGAAAAAGCAGTTTGAGAACACTGATTTGAAGGCCAAATAGCTGCTTATTTAGACTGCATTTATGCCCTTTTGTATCCACTGTCTGCCAATACTGGCACAAAAGAGGTATTTGTCCACACAAAATGTTAGGAGAAGAGCCGTACCCCTCTTTACCTGCAGATTGTGACTATTGGGTTATATCCTCATTGACCCTTTTTCCTCTTCTGTTTTAACAGTTTTATTCATCCAATCAGGGGTCAGAAACAGTATCAGATGAGTGAAGTGATCAGTTAAACACCCCATATAACAAGTAGCAAATAGTCAATAATTTACATAAGCTGAAAATTATTTGACCAGACTACTCTGCAAATAACTATACACCGTGACTATATTTGTTAATATCAGGATTGTTTCATGAATGATTCATGAACATAAATGAGGGGAAAATTCATCAGATATTTTATTCATGAATATCTATACCAATTCTAGGCTGGAGAGGCTCATCTAATCTATACTCCTCTGATCTTGTGGTGCCATTTCTGCACTGAAGGGCCTACTACATGTTCAAACTGAAAACACTGTAGAATACAAGATGTAATAATTTAACATTTATCATTGGGACGCGCCTTTCCTTTCCCTCCCTCATATCCTTTCTGCAAGAGCCTATAGTTCTGATAACAGTGTAACTAGTACCATCTTCTTATGCAAGGAGAGCTAGATTTGCAAAGTTCTGCTATAATTCTGGGAGTGTGAGTTTGCTAACTTTCTGGTCAAGTAGCCACAAACCTGTTTCTCCTAAAGATCCACTAGCATTCTACTGTGACAGCCCATTTGATGTTAAAGTATATCTTAGCTTGATTTTTGACTGTTATGAAACTCATGGAGTAAAGGAAAGCATTTAAACTCCTTTAAAAACTCCTGGGACATGTCCCCACAAGCTGAAATGTGTGTTTCCCCAAGGACAAATAGCAGTAGCACATATTTATGCCACTGCTAGTTGTACTTGCGCACCTGGGCTGGCCCCAGCACCTTTATCTGGGGGCATCTGGGGGCTGCTGTGCTGGCAATGCAGGTGCATGGAGCCTGGTCAGCTTCCGAAACATGGCTCTGACTGGGCAGGCTCCAGTTTTGGCCAGCGCATGCTGCAACTACGTGAGCTACGCCGCTTTTTTGTAGCGCTTTATTTTTTACACTGGGAGATCCCAGTTTTAAAAAAGAAAACACTGATTAGCAGGGCAGCGAACGTACGCATGTGCAGCGCGTGTGGTTTATGGTGCTGCAGATTGGTTTACGGCGCCTCAAACCACACATGGGCACTCATGGGGAC
>NW_005841900.1:3583737-3591139 GCF_000455745.1 Alligator sinensis | reverse complement strand
GCAGGAATGTGCAGTTTGCAGCACCTCAAAGCCTTTTGAGGCACTGCAAAATATATGTGGTGCATGTGAATTCATCCACTGTAAACAGGAGCTTGGCTGGCCTGTCACCATCCAGCTGCCAGCCAGGCTCCGTGTCCCCAGATTGCTGCCACTGCAGCCCCAGAAAGCCCCCAGGACCCAAAATAAGGCTGCTGCAGCCAGCCCAGGTGCTGGCCCCAGACTTCCCTGCCCCACCCAGGACAATCTGCCTCACATCAGAGCGCACATGCCAACATAAGCCCAAGGATAAATAGCAGCAGCACAAATATATGCCACTGCTAGTTGTCCCTGGTGAAAAACAAGTTCCTGCTGGAACTGGGATCTCCCAGTGAAAAACATGCCTCTGGAGTTTTGTTTTGTTTTTAACATGCTTCCTGTTACTACTTATTTTACTAGTCCTTTATGACTGGTTAGTATTCTCTTTTTTTCTTTCCTGGAGAAAAACCTATGTATAATGAGGTCAGGGTCTGTCTTCATTATACAAGCCTCCACTCCTTTTCTCCCTCAAAAATCCCCCAGGTAGCAGCTGCTTTCACTTGATAGGTTAAACACCCTTACTTTATTTTATCAGAGACTTTTCACCTCGAATTAAGAGTAAATTAGAACTTTGACGTAAACCTTGATTTATTTCAAATGCTAGCATGCCACACAATCCACACTACTGCACATAACCACTACCATTTTTATTTTATTTTTTCTGCCTGACCTTGATTCGAAAAATAGAGGGGAAAATACTGCCCAAGTTGAGTGACTTGTTATTTTAAATATTCTTATGAATCAAAAGAATGTTGGGTTGAAGACGTTTTCAAGACACAATCGAATCCTGCATTGAGGCAGGATCAAGGAAAACTTGAACAAGAAAACAGGTAATTGTCTAATCTGTTGTTTGAAACCTCTAATAAAGGAAATTCAGCAACTTCTCTAGTAGTCTGTTACACTGTTTCACCATCATAACAGTTAGAGACCTTATCCTAGTAACCATCCCAAATCTTTTTTTGTGAACATTAAGCTGATTTTTTTTTTGTCCTTCTTCCCCAGGTCATAAAGAAAAATGAATCACAATCTTCTTTATAACCACCTTTTTGTACTGGAACAATGTTATCATGTCACTCCTTAGTCTTCTCTTTTCTAGATTAAACAAACCCGAATATTTCAGTCTTTCATCATAGGTCATCTTTTCATCTCTTTCTTGTTTCAGGACTGTCTTCAGTTTGCCTACATCTTTCTAGAAGTGTGGTTCCCATAAATGCATATAATACTCCAACTGAGCCTCACCACTAACATCAGAACAACAATTACCTCCTGTGTCTTAAATAATCTATAACAGTAAATAAGTCCAGAATGAGATTTGCCTTTCTTTTTACAAAAGCATTGCAATGACTTATCTTTAGTTTGTGATTGACTGTCACCTCTAGAGTCTTTTCTGCCATACTGCTGCCTAGGCACATATTCCCCAGTTTGTGCATATTTATTTTCTGTTTCCTAAGTGTAGGAACTGTAAAGTGCACTTTATTGACTTTCATCTTGCTTGTTTCAGACCTTCTCTCTCATTGGTCATGATCATTTTGAACTGTTATTCTGTCCACCAAAGTTCTTGCACTACCTTCCAGGTTATTGTGAGCCACATAATTTATCAATGGACTTTATTTTCATCTAAATTGCCCCTGAAACTATTGAATAGAACTGGGCCAGGCTAACACATTTCAGGACTCCACATGAAATGCCCTCCTAGTTTGATGATGAACCACTGATAATTACTTTTTGAGAGTGATTTTTCAACCAGCTATGCACCCACCTCAAGGTGATCATTTCTTGCCGATATTTCCCTGGGTTGCTAATGAGAATGTCATGTAGGACAGTGTCAAAAACCTTACTAAAGTCAAGATATATGACATCCACTAAGCCAGTTGTTCTGTCAAAGAATAAAAATGTTATTAGTTTGACATAAGCCATTTTAACAAACTCATGTCAGCTGTTTTTTATCATCTTTTATCACCTTTATCATCATGTTGTTCTAGGTATTTCCAGATGGTTTGTTCAATAATTGGTCCAGAATTTTTCCACATGTCAAAGTTAGACTGAATGGTCTCTACTTCCCCAGTTCCTTCTTGTTGCCATTTATAAAGGTGTAGATACTCTGTCCTTCTCCGACTCTTCCCTGTGTTCTCAAAGATAATTGCTGAAAGTTCAGAGGTTACTTATTGATTTGCTTTAATGTTGAAGTTGGTGAGTATGGCAGCCATTTTTCATTTGGGATAAATGTAAAGAAGCTGTTAAGCCTCTTCATATAAGTAGACATTAAAATATTAGCAGCCTCCACATCAAGCATAGATACACATCATGTCCCAAAACAAAGGCATATGCAAGATGTATGTTTCTAGGAGGATATGCTGGCTATTGTTTTGTCTCTGTGTATAAGAAAAACAGGAAAAAGATGGAAGAAACAAGGGAGAGGCTCAGATAGTGAATCAAGCATCAAATCCAGCATAAGCATCCACTAGGAGTGTGACCTGGAGAAAAAGATGAGAGAGAGCAAGCAACTGCTTTTGGCCAAGGACAGACATTTCACATAAACAGGTTTAAGTGATAAGAAACTGATTTAAACCTGTAACAGAACAGATGTTTAGTGCACATGAACCAGTTTGAAAATGGCTGAAACTGGTTTGAGATAAACCTGGTTGAATGTAGTATTAGACTTAACTGATTTGGGTCAAACCAGTTTCTGCAATGTCTGTCCCAGACCCCTTCCTGGTTTAAGTTAAATCAGAGTCATCCAGCACCCCAGATGCTTTGCAACTCTGGGTGGGGCTCTACTCTCTGCTCCCTGGCTGCAGCTCCAGCAGAGACTCCAGGTACAGCAGGGTCTGCCTGGCTTCCTCCTGCTCTCTCACTCCACCCCACCACCACTCCCTGCTCAAACAGAGATTTCTCCCTCGTCTCTACCTTACACAGACACCTCTCAGCATTAGCTAGCATACCACATGCTGGCTACGGTCTGTGCTGTGGGAGACAGGACAAAGGCAGATAGGACAGTGTCAGCTTAGGGTTCTTTGGTAATCAACAGGTAATATCCCTCCATTTCTTCCTTGGATAAAGTTGTTTAAGAAGAGCTTGAACTAATAGAGAGGGGCTTTTGTTTTCTTGATGGTCTGATAAACACTGGGTTAGGGGTGATAAACACTGTGTTATCAACTCCCTGCCTGGCATGTCAGGAGCAGGGAGGGGGGGACCCCTCCCTAATCAGAGTGCTCTTTCAGGGCCTGGCCATACCACCCCCCTCAGCTCAGCTCTGTGAAAGGGGAGGGAGGTCTGCTTTAGCACCCCCGGCTTCTAGCCTGAGCCACTGGAGGCATGTGCCTGAATTTCTTCAGTCCAGAGGGGATGTCTGTATGGTTCCAAACTGGCTTAGCCTAGCCAGGTTAAACTAACATGCAAAGATTTAATCAATTCAGGCTCAGGATTTTTTAATGTCTGTCCCTAGCCTTTAGGCTAAGTGCTGATTGGAAAGGAAGCTTGGAGTAGTGAGCACATGCCTTCTCCTGTTTGATCCCTGCTGTACTTAAAAAAAATACATTTATACATCTTTGTATAGAAATAAGATTGCATCAAAACTACCTGTCTTCACCAACAAATCTTCCTGCTAATAGAAACATGCATCAGGGCCCCAAACTTTGGCTAACTGCTAAGCTCAAATAACAGTAACAATAGCCAAGTGAAACATGGGCTGATACCTTCCTACCTTAGTCCCTGAATGAAACCTTTGAAGAAAAGTAAGTGCTTAGATGAAGCATGTATCCTATATGAAAGAATATCTCTATAAATAATACTTTAAAGAACAGTGTTGGTAGAGAAAACCATAATGACACAGCTGGAACAAAATAATGCAGTTGGACCTGGCCTTCTAAATAGACTGTCCTAAGCAGTACACTTGCGCAGCAATTGTATGTGTTTTCTCAGCTAATCTTATATCAGCAATATCTAGCTTGTCATATTGATTTCTGAGTTGGGGGGGGGAGGAGGGAAATGGTAAGGTGGCCTGCTTTTGTCAATCCTGAGCTTGGTTGCCAGGCAACTTGCTGACCTGACTCGGTACAGATCATTTTAGTGGCCTGACTCAATGTGCCAAAAGTCACCTGAGAATTTTAAAGAAAAGCTTGGACAAAGTTGAATTATTAATGTAATAAACTAAGTGTAATGCTTCCTGTGTCCTTCTAACAAAAAGGCAATGTCTGAGTGTAATGTGCTTTATAAAAAAAGACAACATTCTTTCTGCCTATTTGAAAACCACTCAATAGTTTAGAATAGTAAGTCTCTGCTTCAGCACACTAGGGTGCTGTGGGATCTTTTTAAAAGGACCACATGGTGCAAGAACATAAGAATTTACTCTTCCCTGTGTGGTCCCTGTGCAAGCAGGTAAGTGCTTCTGCCTCTAATCCCCACCTCTTACATTATACCCTGTAATAAACAAATTAGTTTTTGAAATAGGGTCCTGCTCAGTTTCCAAAAGTTATGGAAGACTGCTTGGAGTCTAAAAAAGGTTAAGAATCACTGGTCTAGAAGATGAGTAATACTCACTTCTTTAAGAAAACTCTTCACATTTATGTAGCTTCCAGTTACAGTGCTAAATTTTAAATACATCCTGCTGCGATGTATTTAGCATAACTCATGTCAAAAGGTTGCTTCTCAAACATTCCTAATGCAGCTGAGACAATTACAAAATTATAGATCTCTGCAAAAGAAAATTAGAAATAATATTCAAAAGAAGTTAAAAGTGAAGCCTACATAATGGACAAATTGTGTTTTGCTCTGCCCTCATTATAAGGATTTAAACTCATTTATATTTGTTTAAATTTAGAGTGTTATCAATATTATAGTCAGAACTAATGCCCTGGCTCGTGCTACTGCCTGACACTTTCTCTGAAAAGATCCTGTTTTCTGTTATCTGTAACTTTGAAGGCAACTGAGGAGGACTAAGAATGGATAGACTAACAGAAAGCAAATTAGAAGTGCACAAAACAACTGGGACTGTATGGGCAAGGAAATGAAGGTTGACATGAGTAGTCTGGAGTCTAGACAGACTGTGGATTAGTGAGGACAATGAGCTGGGGTGAACAATCAAAGGGAGGGGACAAGACAGAAGTGGGAAAAGAACAAATTGTAAAACACTAGCAGATTGGGGCAAGAGGATAGGAGAGGGACAATCAGAAGAGCCAGAGCTGGTTAGAGAAAACTTCTCATTTGCAGTTGGAATGGCATAAAAGATCCCTGAATCTCAACAATGTTGTGCAACGTGGTCAGTTAGAACACAAATAACAAATGAAGAATACCCCTTAAGATTCCTTGGTTCTTCAGTGATTTTTGGAAAACCTGTGGTAATAATGACCTAAGAACTGAGTTAAATGAACTAAGAAAGTACTGAGTATAAGAACAGAGCAGTTAAAAACCTCCAACAAAGCTGAAACACTTGGAAGGGTGGAGGACAATTGGAAAAGTTTTAAATGGCTCTTCATGCTGCATCTGCATGCAAAAGTGACAGGAAAGGCAAAGGCAGTCAGAGGTAGCTGTACTTCTAGCACTAGCTGGTTTTGGAGCATTTGATATTGTCACAATCCAAAGTTGTGGTTTTTCTTGTTTGTGTGTGCTTCGGCATCACTAAATCATGTTCCCTCCAAATTGCAGCTCTTTTGCACGGTGGAGTGTTCTGTTACAATTAAGAACCCGCGTGCAGGAGTTTTTCCCGCCAGTTCTGTAGCTTTCTTTGCACAGTGCATTCCTTTTGCATTATAGTGATGCACGATGCAAAGGAGTTCCTGCCATTTGTATTTAGATTTGTGCCACATTATTGGCCAGTTCTAAATGTAGGCATACGTGGCGGCTAGCTATTGGCTTGCTAGCCGTACAAAAGGTTTGGGTAGTTTCCGCCCAAGTCAGAGAGAGAGAAAGCACGTGGAGTTCGGGAAAGGAGCGTGAGGATTTCTAAGCGCTGCTGATCCCTATGAACCCAGCTTTTTCCTTAAGAGGGCAACAGAGGTTTAATTTGTCGAACCCACGGAGCTTCAACAACTCCGGGGGACCTATTTACCGAACCCTCCGAGCCTTAACAACTCCGAGGCGCATAACCTCTAGCCTCTCCCCGTCGCCGATCGCAGTCCAGACCTATCCCTATCCTATGAACCCAATTGTCGAACCCACGGAGTCTTAACAGCTCTGGGGGACCTGGGAACTGAGTAACCCACGGAGATACAGCTGCTCCGTGAGAAGGAATTATTGAACCCCGCGGAGCCTAAACCACTCCGGGGTCAAGGAACCGAGTCTACTAGAGTCCTCCACCGAGAACTCAAGCGGAGCTGTGCCTAGAAAGCTGACCAGCCTACACCGCGACCACCTGGGGTGTAAGTAAATAATCTTTTCAATCAACCATTACGCCTCCGTGACTGATTCTAGCTTGAGCGTACCATACCACTCCGTGGTTTTCTCCAACCCCGTGTACCCGGGCTGCTGGCCACAGTCTGTGTGCACAAAGACGGGCCTGGCTCGCCCCCGGCTCGCACATGGCGACCCAGATGGGATCGGGAGAGAACTCGCACATGGCGACCCAGGCGGGATCGGGAGAAGACACGCTAGAGCTAGAATTGCTTAGGAATTGCCCTTGGCGCAATAACCAATGCCAAGTGAGAAGCTTTGAGTAGCTGGAAGTGCATATTGCTTACCACCAGGCGGGCGGAACGGGTGAAAGATTTGTGAGTGGACGCCTTTCGCTAAAGGGAGAAGAGGGAGTCTCCGAAGACGGAGCCCCGGGAGAAAGGGAGGTGTATTTGCTCCCCGCGGCGTTCAGGTGTATAATGAGGAACGAGCGGGTCCTGTTCAGGCCCCTCAATACTGTGTCCCTCGCTGGACCCAACCCGGCGGGCGAGACGAACCCGACCTTCACCCGGGAGTGTACCCGATGCCTAGGATATGCTCGGGAGAGTGAAGAACCGGAGACGATTGTCCGGTTCCCTCCCCTCATGGTGGCTAGATTAAGGGGTCGCAAGCTACCATCCGAGCTCCGCAAAAACCTAGAAGCGAAGGAACGAGCCGTGGATGAGAGAGTGGCCTTGCGGTACGAGAAGGGGGGAGAATGTGGTGCAACTTTTCGTACTGTAATGAATCTAATGCACCAGAATTTAAGTTTGAAAGCCCAGTTGCAGATGGCTGTTCAGGCGGTCAAAGAAGCGGCTGAGAAAAGAGAACCTGAAACGCTGGTCCAAGATGGCGCCGAGCAAGAGGAAGACCACGTGGAAGAAGCGGAAAAGAAGGGTGGAGCTTCGGAAGAACCCGCGAGAGTTTGGCTGGCAACTCCGCCTAGCGACGCAGCGACGCG
>NW_005841900.1:3582829-3583710 GCF_000455745.1 Alligator sinensis | reverse complement strand
TTCCTGCGGATGAAGGAGAGAGTTAAGCGGAGGAGTGCATCCGCCCCTCCTGCCTGAAGTAATAATAGCAGCAAAGACTCCCGTAGCAGCAGTTCAGCCTATGACAGCATCGACTCCCGAAAGAGCAGCTCTCCCTACAACAACGACTGATCGAGTTGCTACTGCTTACTATGCTCAAACCAGAACTGAGTTGCAGTATTTGTGTGGAGAATCAAGGATCCAACCTGAAGAGACCCTAGCTGTATGGTTAGGACGTTTGGTCATGGAACTTGGATCTGACCTGCTTAACCAGGAAGAAGCAAGCTTCCTAGTTAGACAAGCCTCGTGGAGTAGAGGGCAGGTCACTGACATCAACATGATAACAGCTAGTACTCACTGGCCTATTCCACTGCCAGCGCTTGTTGCAGGACTGATTAGTCAAAAGGCCCACGTATGGCATGCGGGACGACCAGAATATACCGGCGCAGAGCATCTTATGCTAGCACTCGCTGGCGTCTCGTACTGTACCTGGAACCCAGCAGCGTGTGCGCTGGGACTGACATCACTCCAGCGAATAAGACCATGGCCTCACCGTCACTTGCGAGATCCTGGAACTGTTGCACTAACCTCTCACAATTTCGATAATTGTCTCGAGATCTATGGACAAAAGAACATCGTCGTCCTTCGGATTCTGCTCAGCTCAATGGTGAACCAACCCGTGAGTAATCTCCTTTGTCAGTTGCTGCGACTGCGTGTACTGATGGAGCCCGGATCATATCTTGATCAGGATTGTCAGCACCCAACCAGACCTCAAGACGCCAGACGTTGTGAGTCCAACCAACCACAGAGAACCCTGGAGGAGCGATACATGTTTGGATTTCTCCTACAGCGTTCTGGACTCA
>NW_005841900.1:3582230-3582639 GCF_000455745.1 Alligator sinensis | reverse complement strand
AGTGCGTGGCGGAGAGAAGCCCTGAGAGGGATAACATCATTGAAGGAAGCGAGGGCCTGACGTATGACTTCGCCATGACGCCCACTGAAGCCCTGATCGCGCAGTTCTTCGTTATAAATTTAATTATGTGTATATGTATTTATATGGGTTATTGTTTGATTTGATTTTTGGAGGACAAACTTCTTGGGTTGGCAAATTTTGTGTTTTCTCGTTTGGCTCGGCAACCCATAATGGGAGCTCATAACAACTTGAGTGACGAGCGTGCGGTCTGATACACTTGTGCCTTCAACGAGGGGGGATATCCCGCTCTAAAGTTCTGATTATGTGTTTTTATTGTTTTTGATTGTTCTGTAACTCAATTCCAGGGCAGCAAATTTTATGTTTGTTTATTTGTTTATTTGCTTGTTTG
>NW_005841900.1:3563710-3581736 GCF_000455745.1 Alligator sinensis | reverse complement strand
ACTCCGAGGCACATAACCTCTAGCCTCTCCCCGTCGTCGATCGCAGTCCAGACGTATCCCTATCCTAAGGACCCAATTGTTGAACCCACGGAGTCTTAACAGCTCTGGGGGACCTGGGAACCGAGTAACCCACGGAGATACAGCTGCTCCGTGAGAACGAATTATTGAACCCACGGAGCCTAAACCACTCCGGGGTCAAGGAACTGAGTCTATTAGAGTCCTCCACCGAGAACTCAAGCGGAGCTGTGCCTGGAAAGCTGACCAGCCTACACCGCGACCACCTGGGGTGTAAGTAAATAATCTTTTCAATCAACCATTACGCCTCTGTGACTGATTCTAGCTTGAGCGTACCATACCACGCCGCGGTTTTCTCCAACCCCACGTGCCCGGGCTGCTGGCCACAGCCTGTGTGCACAAAGACGGGCTTGGCTCGCCCCCGGCTTGCACATGGTGACCCAGATGGGATCGGGAGAGAACTCGCACATGGTGACCCAGGCAGGATCGGGAGAGGGCCCGCACAGATATTTTTAATAGTTTTCACTTAACTCAGGCAGAAGAGTCTAACTATGTATGCCTGTGTTACAGACATTTGAAAATTCCATGTAGAAATGAAACCTGAGAGAGATTTATTTTTATTAGTTGGCACAGAAAGAGAATGAAATGTAGAAGAGACTGAACAATCAAAGCTAATGAGCCAGCCTTGTGATTTGGGGGGGACTAATTGTGCTTTTGATCAGAGACCAAACTGTGTTTGAGATTTGGAACAAAACACTAAGAAAGAGACAGCTGAAAGAGCCCAAATTAAGCCTTGATGAAGCCATTAGAATTTTTCTAAGCAAAGGAATCTACCCACTCTGGACTGAAGCTTATTGTGAGTAGACAGTGCTCCGATACTGTGGACATCATCAAGAATCCAAAAAGTCAGAAAAGATATCTGAGCCAGAAAGACATGTGGAACTAAAAGTCAGAATCAACACGTGAAGCTATATTTCCTATTACAAACAATACAGCAGGGCAGGGCAAAATGCGGCCTGTGGGCTGGATGCAGCCCACCAATCATAGTGGATGGGTCGGTATCAACCTGGAAGGGTGTGGGCAGTGGGGTCCCGCAGGGCTCGGTCCTTGGACCGATACTCTTCAATATCTTCATCAGCGACTTGGACGAGGGAGTGAAGTGTACTCTGTCCAAGTTTGCGGATGACACAAAACTTTGGGGAGAAGTGGACACACCGGAGGGTAGGGAACAACTAGAAGCAGACCTGGACAGGTTGGACATGTGGGCAGAAAACAACAGAATGCAATTCAACAAGGAGAAATGCAAAGTGCTGCACCTAGGAAGGAAAAATGTCCAGCACACCTACTGCCTAGGAAATGACCTGCTTGGTGGAACAGAAGTGGAAAGGGATCTTGGAGTCCTAGTGGACTCCAAGATGAACATGAGTTGGCAGTGTGACAAAGCCATCAGAAAAGCTAATGGCACTTTATCGTGCATCAGCAGATGCACGATGAACAGATCCAAGGAGGTGATACTTCCCCTCTATCGGGCGCTGGTCAGACTGCAGTTGGAGTACTGCGCGCAGTTTTGGGGGCCACACTTCAAAAGGGATGTGGATAACCTGGAGAGGGTCCAGAGAAGGGCCACTCGTATGGTTAAGGGCTTGCAGGCCAAGCCCTATGAGGAGAGACTGGGGCACCTGGACCTCTTCAGCCTTCGCAAGAGAAGGTTGAGAGTCGACCTTGTGGCTGCCTATAAGTTCATCATGGGGGCACACAAGGGAATTGGTGAGGTTTTATTCACCAAGGCGCCCCCGGGGGTTACAAGAAATAATGGCCACAAGCTAGCAGAGAGTAGATTTAGACTAGACATTAGGAAGAACTTCTTCACAGTTAGGGTGGCCAAGGTCTGGAACGGGCTCCCAAGGGAGGTGGTGCTCTCCCCTACCCTGGGGGTCTTCAAGAGGAGGTTAGATCGGCATCTAGCTGGGGTCATCTAGACCCAGCCCTCTTTCCTGCCCATGCAGGGGGTCGGACTCGATGATCTATTGAGGTCCCCTAGCATCTATGAATCTATGAATCTATAAACCACTCTATCTGGCCTGCAGAGCCCCTAAAAAAATTAGAAAATTAATATTTATCTGCCCCTGGCTGCCTGTCATGTGGTCCTCTATGGCTTTTCAAAACTCAGTAAGCGGCCCTCCACCCAAAATAATTGCCCGCCCCTGCAACACAGGCTGAGACAATATCTGGAATTTGGCAATCTTAACTTTTTGTTATCGGAAGTGGGTAGGGTCAAAACTGACTTTCATCTCTCTTTTCCTTTGCTGGAGCTGTGAGGTTACTCTGCAGTCATGACAACAGCCTGCAGCATGGAGCCTGGTCAGAACTGGGATAATCGTCCCACACAGATGTTGGCACATATGCCATGCTGCTCTCTTCTGCTTGCTCCTACACACTTCCTTGTCCCCTGGCAAATCTGGGGTAACAAGGAAAAGAACAACATGGTGGGTGGGCTAGCTTACATAAATCTTACTCCTAATATATCTGGAGCCCCTGCATGCATGAAAACTGGCAGATTCAGCAGTGTACTTAGGTACATCTGTAATATTAAGCATGTCAATAACTCTGTTGGCTTAAATGGAACCCAATAAAAATAAATATTCTTATTTACCATTCATAAGCTAAAACACTGGTCAAACACAGCCTGATATTGTTAAATGACTTCAAACCAGATTCCTATCTCGTATACAAGTCTTTCACTTCTGTTGCTGTTTTAAAGCTTGACACCTCTTTGGGACAGAGAAAGTCATTCTGCTATATCTCTTGGAGTCTGGTCCTGCTTGGCAAAATAATTCATAATAATAATTCCCTGATAGCTGCTTGGCTTGAAAAGATTACAGAGGAAGGTGAGGCCAGCTACTAGAGGTAGATGATTTGAATAAGAGGTGGGTGCCTAAATAATTTAAAAAACCTGGGCCTTAGTCATTCTGTGCCTTAGATCCCTAGTTATAAAAAAAGGAGTAATAGCAATTCCTATGATTTATGATACGTTAAAGAACATAATGCTTAGCCAATATGCAAATGGAAACTAAGTATAATTTCTGATTCTCTCAATCCAGTATTTTCACGGGGAAAGGGATTTTAATGAAACTGCAGATACAAAAGGTTGTCCTAATAAATCCCTGCTTCTTCCTGATAAAGAACAGTGTGAGGCTCGGCATGTAAACAAATACAAGAAGCCCTCACTTCTACAGGAGACAGGTAGCCACAGCTTCAGTTCCTTAAAGGCACTCAGACTTCCATATCTGAAGTCTGAAAAATAGATATGATGTGAGCTGAGGCTCCTCTGAAGTAGAAAGGAGTTGCTGGTTATTTCTTTCCCAGTAAAATGAATTCAACCCTGAATACAATAAGAAGGATTTTAAAAAAGAAAGGCCACTTTCTCTCTCCAGTTCACTATGTCTTTAGCCTGAGCTGCATCTACTTTAAAAGATTCTCAGTGCTAACAACTGAGTATGCTGAGCAGAAGATACAGATGCTGGCTTCCATGAGTTTAAAAGGCAGCTTTTAGAGCAATAACTTTGGAGTGCTTCGTATCACAAAAGCCCTGGAGGTGTTAGTTGTAAGTGACTGTTTTATCAATTTGTTTTGTTAGTGTGTGTAAGATGGGTGCAGAATCATGTGTATACACATGTACACACAAACTTACATTGCACAAATAGGAATTAGGGAAGGGCTGATCAGGTTGCAGTTCTGCAGAACTGGGAGTTTAGTGAACCACAAACTGAATATAAGTCAACTGTGTTCTCTTCTTGCAAAACAAGCCAGTAACATATTGGGAGCATTTACGCATACGTTCTACTGTGGAGTACAATAATTTGCTTGCAGAAATATCATTATCTACACATGCACTGCAATTAAGACACAGTAGATTAATTTACTCCAGCATAGGATAGTCCCATCGGGCACAGGTACTATTTTACAGTGGAATAAATAAAATATTATATTTGTTTGCATGTGCATATTCTTGGAAGCATAGACTTTAATTAAAAAATAATTTATAAAATAAAAAATAAGACCCCTGACTTCTACTCTGGAATCTGAATAGGTATCCCAGAAAAGACAGTGCCCTTCTTCATTCCCCCTGCTATTGCCTAACCCTGGCCTTGAGGGAGAAGTAGATTAAAAGCTCATATGCAGTGCCCACATCCTTCCAACCCTTGGGCTCCCTATTGAGGATTCTTCACATGGTAAATTAGCCTTACCTTAAACTCCTTGATGCCATGGCTAGCCTGATTCTTCTAGCAATGCTTATTTAAAATTAACTTGGATAGCTCAAAGTTAATGCTAATGTCTATAGTATACATACCCACTATGTGCAAGTTGTGGTCTTGTATAGGATATGTGTTAGGGCTGTGCAAAGCTTCCGTCGCTGATTCGATTCAGTGGAGATTCAGCACAAATCAAATCAGGATGTCCTTTAATCTCTCAAAATCGAACCCTCAGAATTGATTCAGAGAGATTTGGCAAGATTTGATGACTCAGACATAGACACAGCTTTAAAAGTTTTGTCTACATACCTCAAAGTACCAGGTAGCTCATTAATGGTGAGATACTGGGGTATATGGAGCATCCCACAGGAGCACGGGGGGCGGGTCCCCAGTGCACTCAGCAGGAGACTTGGAAGTGGACCAGAAGCACTTCTGGTCCACTTCTGGGTTCACTGGAGAGCACACGTGGGCTCCCCCCCACGCCCCACCCCAGCTCAGCGATTGGTGCCTCCTGGGTGCAGGGGGTACCCAGGGACACCCTGCGGCCAACTGCCGAACTGGGAGGTTGTGGTGGGGGACCCTGGCACACTCAGCAGCGGACCTGGGAGAGAACCAAAAGTACTTCCAGTCCACTTCCAGGTTCTCTGCCGAACACATGGGGGGTGTGGGGGGGGGGGCACAATCCTGTGGGATGCTCCATCCTCCCCCCCATCACAGCATTCATGAGCTATGCCCGGTACCTTGAGGTATGTAGAAAAAATATTTAAAGTTGTGTCTATGGCCAAATCACTGATTCTCCGAATCAGCATTGAATCTTCAGATTCAGATTCGGCCAAATCGAATTGGGGACAGTGATCCAAATCAACAAATCAAATCACTGTCCCTAATTCAGGCTGAATCTGAATCCGAATCAAATACAGCCCATTTCACACACCTCTAATAAGTGTCAGATGGCACAGAACAAGTGTAGTCAGATTTATACTACCTGTTTGCCCTCCACTCCTGACTAGACAGTGTACTTGGGCTAGGATAGTGAACATTATGTTTTACCCTTTGCTGAGCCAAGTTTACATGTAATGCAAGTAAATATTGAGTTCTGGAAACTGGTCTGAGATTAATATATCATTTCATATGTATACCAAACAGCCACTGGATGAGAATGGCTTATGGGTACTAAATAAAATGGACTTAAATTCTTCAAGAAATGCAAGACCGAATATTTTACTAGTTATTTCATAAACCTAACCTAACCTAAAAAAATGATTTGTTAAGAACACCTGGATGAGGACATTCTCATTCCTGGTCTCTTCAGTTTGAAGGTATTCACTTCTATTTGAAGGTATCCACATCTATTTAATAGATTTCATAGACATTAGGGCCTGGAAGAAACCTTGCGAGATCATCAAGTCCAACCCCCCTGCCATAGGCAGGAAGTCTGCTGGGGTCAAATGATCCCAGCAAGATATGCATCCAAATGCCTTTTGGATGAGTCCAGAATAGGTGCCTGCATCACCTCAGGGGCGAGTCTGTTCCAGACCCTGGACACTCGGACTGTAAAGAAGTTTTTCCTTATGTCCAGTCTAAATTGGCCTTCCAGAAGTTTATGGCTCTTAGACCTAGTTATCCCTTGGGAAGCCCTTGTGAATAACTGTTCTCTCAGATCCTGGTGCACCCCCCTAACACACTTATAGGCTTCCACCAAGTCCTCCTGAGCCTTCTCTTCTCCAGGCTGAGGAGTCCCATGTCGATTAGCCTCTCCTCATAAGGCTTGCTCTCTTGGCCTTTGGTGATATGGGTGGCTCTCCTTTGGACTGTCTCAAGCTTATCCATGTTTCTTCTGAAGTGGGGGGCCCAGAACTGATCACAGTACTCCAGCTATGGCCTCACCAAGGCCAAGTAGAGTGGGAGAATGACATTCCTGGTTTTGCGTAAGATGCATCGGTTGATGCATGCGAGAGTTTGGTTTGGTTTGCTTTCCCAGGTATGGCATCGCATTGGTGGCTCATGTTCATCTTTTGGTCAATCAAGACCACCAAGTCTTTTTCTGTCATGGTGCTAGTGAGCATAGCACTGATGAGCCTATAAGTATGATGCTGGTTTTGCCTCCCAAGGTGGAGCATCCTGCCCTTCTCTACATTGAATGCCATCAGGTTTTAGTTCGCCCATCTTGCAAGCCTGTCTAGGTCGGCCTGTATCCCCAGCCAATCCTACAGTGTGACCAGCTTTCCCCATAGTTTAGTGTCATCTGCAAATTTTGGCAATCTGTATCTGATGCCCAAATCCAGATCATTTATGAAGATATTGAAGAGTACTGGCCATGAGGGATACCACCAGTCACCTTGTGCCAAGTTGATTTATTCCCATCAACTAATACACTTTGGGTCTGACCCTGGAGCCAGGTCTCCAGCCATTGGACCATGAGATGGTTGAGGCCACAGTTGTCCAGCTTAGCCATGAGGACATTATGGGAAACCAAGTCAAAGGACTTCTTGAAATTCAGATATATGACATCAACTTCATTTCTGTTGTCCAGGAACTTATCTCTTTTTATTCTTTCTGTGAAGAGTTCAATAATAATCTGGTGTTCACTTAAAAAGACAACATTCTTTGTGTTCACAGGTCTTTTTTTCAGAAATTAACAGTCTGCGAAAGATAATGAGCTCAGTGAATCTTATTAACACAAGTTACAGCTGACTGACAAGTAAGTACATAGCTGTCATGTAATCTAATAACGGTGTTATAATTCAATCACCTATTGATTTTAATGACCAATACAATATTTCAGTCTAATGTGGACAAAAAAAAAAAAAATATTCTTGTTTATTTTTTGTGATGTGTTATCCTTGAAGCATTATATGTCAGCATTTAAGACATTATGCAGATCTATTTATTATAAGAGTTACAGAAAGATTTCACAAAACTGCATGAGTGGGCAGTAAAGTAGCAGATGAAATTTAACATCCATATATTCAAAATAATGTGTGTGGAAAAAAATAACTCTGTGCCTTCCAATAATGGTTTCTGAATTAGCCATTAGCACTTAGGAAAGAGATCTTTGAATCATTGTGAAGAGTTCTCAAAACATACACTAAATGTGCAGTTGTGGTAAAAAATACAAATAAAATATTAGGAATCATTAGGAAAAGAATTGAAAACAATACAGAACCTTCATTATACCATTATATATATCCCTTATGCGCCTATATCTTGAACACTGGTTACTCCATCTCAAAAAGGTTATTCTAGAACTGGAAACAGCCCTTGGAATCAGAAGCTTCTGTATGACAAGACAGAAAAGGCTGGAAAAGTCTGTGGCCTGGAAAAGAAACTACTGAGGTATGATATGATAGAGTTCTATAAAATCATGAATGGTGTGAAAAAGCTTATAGGGGACTATTATTTACTTCGTCTCGTAAGACAAGAACAAAGGGACACGCTAGGCACCAGGTTTAAAAAAATGGAAGAAATTACACTTTTTACACAATGCAAAATTAGCTTGTGGAAGTCACTGCCACTGGATTTTGTGGAGCTTGATAGTAATACCAGGTTCATTAAATGATTAGATAAATGTATTGGGGGGAGAGATCTCTCAAGGGATATTAAATATATATCATGTCCAAATGGAAAGTTACTTTTGCTAACTGGAAGAATATGATGAGATTGATCATTTTACCTGCTTTCTTATACTTTTCCTCTAAGGTAGTGGTATTCAACATTTTTTTACAAGTGGCCAGATTCTTTCCCAGAGGACACCAACATCAATACACACCTCTCCACTTTCAGGAAACATACCAACTTAACTTTTTCACCTGTTTCCCCCCCCCTTGTATTTTTAGCCCAAGTTCTGGTGATCCACCTTTTTTGCATGGTTCTAGCATTCCAGAGGTGAATACCACCATCACTTGTCCTCTGTTTTCTCCTGACATTGAATTCAGTGAGAGGGGAGGGAAAGGGAGGAACAAACAGTGGCAGTGTTCACCCCCTGGGCTCCAGAGCCTCACTAACATACCAGTGAACCCAAAGAGAGCTCTGGCAGGAACTGCTCTGATATGCTAGTGGAGTTTATATGGGTGATGAACCATTCACATGAGATTTGAGGGTCTCATCCAACCTATAGGCCATAGGTTGAGTACTGCTGCTCTAACGCATCACTGTTTGCCACTTTGGAAACAGAATACTGGCTAAATAGACCAGTTGTCTGACCTGGTATGGTGAGTCTTATCTATGTAATCCATATGTCACTAGACATGAGATGTACCAAAGTCTCCTTTATTTTTATATATTATTATATTATTATTATCTAATACATAATATTATATATACATACATATCTATATCTATCTATATCTATCTATATATATCTATCTATCATGTATGATATATATATATGTATATATGTGTATTAGGGGTATGCAAAATGGGCTGTATTCGATTCAGATTTGGCCCGAATCGCAGACAGTGATTTAATTTGGCTGAATCTGAATCAGAAGGTTCAATGCTGATTTGAAGAATCAGCGATTTGGCTGTAGACACAGCTTTAAATGTTTTTTCTACATACCTCTAGGTATCAGGTGCAGCTCATGAATGCTGAGATGGTGGGGTGGATGGAGCCTCCCCTAGGAGAGGGGGGAGGGGGCGTGTGTACGGGGGGAAACCCAAAAGTGGACCAGAATTATTTCCAGTCCACTTCTGGGTCCACCACCAAGTGTGCCATGCACCCCACCTCCCCCTACCCCCCCGTATCCCCCAGATCAGTAATCAGATGCAGGGGGATCCTGGATGCCTCCAGGCCCAGGATGCACCAGTCACTAAGCCGGGGGGCACAGGAAGGCCCCCCAGTGTGCTCCCCAGTGGACCTGGAAGAGGTCCGGAAGTGCTTCTGGTCCACTTATGGGTCTGCTGCCAAGCATGCTGGGGAGCCCCCCATGCTTCTGTGTGATGCTCCATCTGCCCCAGCATCTCAGCATTCATGAGCTGCCTGGTACTTTGAGGTATGTAGAAAAAACATTTAAAGCTGTGTCTATGTCTGAATCGTTGAATCTTTCCGAATCTCTCTGAATTGATTCAAAGAGTTCCAATTTGATTCAGAGACTTTAAAGGGTCTCCTGATTTGATTCAGATTTGGAGATTCAGCCACCAAATTGGGCTGAATCTCCACCAAATCGAATCAGGGACTAAAGCTTCACAAAGCCCTAATGTGTATAGATATAGATCTAGATTATATGTATTATTGTATATGTATTTCAAGTCAACTATGCACCATTCTCTGAGTCAGTGCATCTGCTGTGTATATTTAAATTAATCAGACAATGCAAAATCTCAGTGCCTTTCATGTGCATTCTTCTGATGCATCTATCAATCAGCTGAAATAGCTGTGGCTTGCCAATCTAAATTCTAGTTTTATCAACATTCTGAAAGGATCAACAAATAATAAAGATATTTTAATGCAAGTAATTTTTTATGATTACCACACATAATTACATGTACAGGATAATACATTACAAGGACTTATTAGAAAGAAAAGCCATTTCAGAGAATTACTTTTTAATGCCATAGTTTACTCCATTTCTCATTCCAATGTGGACCAAGCCCAGACAATGTGCTATTACTAGAAATGCCAGAAGATGCAGATGGCAAGTTAAATTTAATAAGCACATTCTACCTAGTTTGGTGGAAATAATGCATTCTCTTGCTTTCCAACAATGGATACAGACCAGTGTATAATCTGTATAATCATGTGGCACCTTAGATGAAGAATATGGCCTCCGTGTAATCTTAAACATATGAACATCTTCTAGACCCATTGGCATGACTTGTTTTTGCTCTTCCATGGATTCCTAAATGTACACCCATGGAGCAAATTTAAGTGTGATTGTAGGTGGGCACACCTGCTTCAGCTTTAGGATAGCTAGCAAGTATAACAAAAGCAGTGAAAACATGGTATCATGGATTCAGTGTGGTATGTAGAAGACTGCAAGAGACCTAGGGTATGTATTTGGATTGCCAGGTACACTAAAGCCTATGCTGACAAATCTTTGATACTATTATTGTTCATCTTAAGAAGTTTAAAGCCTGTATACCCTACAATCACACCTTTGAATGCTGTGCAGTCATACCCACTCAGGTCCTCCAGGTCTAGGGTGAGTCAAAATATGGGTTTATTTCTCAATTATGAGAATGTATAACTGGAAGAATAATGCTCTGTCCATGCTGCTACATGCATGAACTTGTTTTTATAAAAATACATCTCTAATCAAATGTTAAATTCCTAAAACAGCATGGCAAGGTGGAACTAAATATAATAGGCCTGGTTCACCATGGCTGGGGTTTCACTCCACTCAATTTAATAGAGTTACAACATCATAAAACTGCAGTGAATCAAACTCAGCATTATCAGATAGTCAAATCTTGTCCAAGGCAAACTTCCATTTTAGAACCATATGGCAAAATGGATCAATATAATTTTGTTATGGAAACAAATCCTACTACAATAAAATTCTATAATTTATACTGCAATATACTTTACTGTGTACCTGGGCTACATAATAAATTATATATCACATCACCAGATACTGAGGACTAGAACCTTAAAGATACTTAGGCATTATAAGACTTATCTACCAACTAGATATATTGCTGTCTCATGGAATCCTCAGCCTTGAGATAAGTTCCCAGGTTCCTGATGCCATTTTGATTCTTAAAAAAGTGAATCTCAGAAGCAAGCTGAGTGAGAAGCTACATAAGCTGGTCAGGAATGAAACACAGAGACAGGAGTAATGCTGAGGCCCCTATATGTTTGACCTGGCCATAAATAGGTAACTATATTATCACATTTGCAAAAAAGTGAGAGAGAGAAGGAGTGAGACTCAGAATTCAATAGCCTAGTATTTAGAGCTGTTATCTAGGATGATGAGAGTGAAATTCAAATACCTGCTAAAATAAATGCTTAATTCTTCATTAAAGGTGGAAGTATTTCAGCAGAAGAGGAGAATAATACAGGCAGGTGAGAATGCAAAAAAGACTTTTTTATTTATGGATTTCACTTAGGATGTGTGCTCAAGTTAGACAACATGGGCATCTGAACCTTCATCTCCCATATCCTAATCACCTGGATCCTCTCAATGGACTGCCATCTTGATGAAGTGGAGAGGCTTGCATGTACCAATGACCCTAAGAGATACACTTTAGGGAGTCTTATACTCCTGGTAGGGTCACCCATGGTGGTAAGCTCAAAGGTAAGGTATCAGTCAAAGAACATTCCAATATAACATAAATACCTCAATGGTGGAGCAGGCAGATGGAGAAGGCATATGGAAGTAGGCTGCCAAGGCGGATGAAGACTGCAGTGGAAGATTAACCCCAGTCATTTTGGATCTCCTTGCCACTGGATATAGGTTTCTCCTCTGCCAAGATCCCAGAGGTTGCTGATGCACAATAGCTTTGTCATATAACAAGTCATGTGCAGGCTTCTCCCACTGGATCCAACATCTACCACAATAACCAAGCACTAACCTGCTGCTCTAGGATTGGCCTTCTTAGTCATCAATGGACACATTTACAACCCTTTACCAGCAAATCACCTCCATTCTCTTTCAGTACACACTCTCTTTTCCTGGTTCTTTTTTGTATGATTTGCATCTGGGCCAGTGTAGTCAGATTATGCCTAAAGAGCAGGGCCCACTAGGGAGATAGTCATTCCTCCACCAGGTTTGAGAACCCCACTTTGGGACTTACAGGGCTTTGACTTGGACAGGAGTTCTGAGGAGCTCATTATCTCTGGAGTAATATGAACACTAACATGACTATGCATGAGAACTATAAAAAACATAGGTTCCTGTGGTGCAAGGTGTCCCATTTAGAGGTGGTTTTAGAATACCAGTAGCCTCCAAATGGTGGTTTTAGATCCCTACAGAAGCAGACAGGAACTAAAATATTTTTATCGTCTATCCTTACTTGTTTACATAGTTGGTTCTCTTAAGAATTAATACTATTTATGGATAGAGGCTTGGATCTGCAAAGGTGTCCAAAAGAAGTAGATGCCAAAATGCCATTGAATTTCAATGGAATTTGGATTCATAACTCTTGAGGCTGGTTTGGAAATCTCTGCCAAAGGCCAATAATCTCCGCTTTGGCAGAACTATACTAGGCACAGAACCAAAGTAGAACATCAAAGATTCATTCCCTTGGTTAGATTAAAAGGTTGCATCCTTACATCAAAGCATTCCATGCAAGTGGTCCACATCACCCTAAGAATCAGCCTACCCTGTGTGTACTTGGCCTCACATGACCTCTGTATATGCTGAAACAATGGAGCTGTCAAATTTGAGTGAAACGTGTACATGTATAAAGACAGAGATTTTCCAGCAGCTCATCCGTGAATTCCAAAACTCTTTCCTAAAGGACACCAGCACACCTCTCCATTTCCAAGGAAACATATCAACTTAACTTTTTCATCTGTTTTTTTTTCTTGAATGAATGCCTTGAACACATGAATGTACTTTCTTCAGTAACTGGTAAAAAAAGAAAGAGAAAACACATCTGTATATGAGTTGAAAATTCCCGGTAGTGTTAGAATTAGGTTATAACCATGATAGTCCAGAAATTATGAGAGGCAAGGCTTTTTTGGGGCTGATACCTTTAATTGGACCAACCACCTGGCTGGGATAAAATTAGACACTGTTTCAAATGTAAGGCATTCTTCATCAGGTGTGAGCTTTCCTGAAATTTAGTTTTCAGTAAGACTTTTCATTCAATTTTTGAATGTCAGTGGATGAAATGAGGAAAACTCAAATGTAATTTTTATTCTTAGTAATTTTGTTTCCCCAGGTTTGATCCAGTTCAGTATTAAGGCTGATATTTTCAAATCTTACCCAGTGAATCTGGGAACTAAATTCCCAGTAGTTTTAACCACTTAGCAGCTTGAAAAATCCTACTAGTGTCTAAGTTTTTCTGTTGCTCAGTGATGGGAACAGTATAAGTACCTAGACAGGATGAAGCACTTGGTATGCTCCATTTCCTGCCTGCCCTGTCATGTTGTGATATTCCTGCCCTACTCCTTGCCACTTTTGAAAATGACTAGTTAAAGGTTCACTGAGTCTTTCAAGAATGGATAGTCTGTTGCATCCTGTCAGCTTCTGCCATCTGAGAAAGCAAAAACAGAGGAACTGAATGCTGATATCAAAAGCAGCAGCTACTTGCTGAGCTAATCACCTTCCTTCCCAAATACTGTACTGCATTGTGGGCATGTTATTACAAAGTGCCTCTAGAGAACATAAGGTGGCATGCGCTCCACAGTCCTGCACAGCACACGTCATTGTACATATTTAAAAAACAAAGCTGACAAGCAGGATTGCTGAAGTTGGTTGGGTTTGTGTTCGCCCAGAGCTGTCACTAATTCAATTCAGATTGTCTGTGTAATTTGAGTGCTTATTTTCAAAAGAAACAGTGTGGAAAAAGTGTGTGCAATTCTCCTGAGAGCCTGATTGCAAGAGGCATGGTTGGAGCTGATTAGCCTGTTTACTCTGTCAGTTTTTGCACACAGCTGTATAGGCACTCGCATGCATTTCCCCAAGCAGATTCTGGAAAATGTTGACACAGAAAATGAAACTCAGTTTCATTTCCATTTGTAGCCTCTGGTTGCAATCAGCAGAGGTGCTCAGGCTGGAGTTCCCTTGCTATAAATGGGAGGAAGCAGCTAGCAAGGAAATCTTTGTGGCAAATCAGTAATTTTGAAACTTTTCCTTTCATCTTTTGCTTGACAAAACCCAGATTTGGTAATCTTCTGCTTGTAACATAAAACCTATCTTTTTTTCTAGACTTCTGTGGGAGATTATAGGAACCCGTGCATATTGTATTTTCATTATATTTTCTGACAAGTCTTTACATTACACAGAGATCCATGTTTGACCCTGTTCTGTGTAAGCATTGTCAAATTGTCTTTAACTCCATGATCATTACTTTTTTCCCCATTTCTAGTGCTTCCCACTTCGTTTATATCCAGATTCTCCTCCAGTCTCGATTCCTTCTAAACCTAGTCTAGACAGACATTCAAAAAGCCCAAGGAGGAACTGATGTAAGTTATGCAGTTTTCCCACATAGCTTATATTGATAGTAAACAGAACAGAACAGTTTGCCCTTTGGTGGAGGGTTGGGGAGCAAATCTTAGACCAGGTGGGAGCAATTAGAGATTATTAGACTAGCTTTATGAAGCTGGAAGAGTCCATAGGTAGAGATGGCTGAACCTTTTGTAGTTTGATGCCTGCCCACCTTAAAGGATACTCATTTACACTAAAGCCCCTTTTCACTGCTCAGAAACGTTAAAAGACCTGAACATAGGTATTGCATTTCATTTATATGCACTTTCAAGCCCTTTAATATTACCTGAGTGGTGTAAACAGAATCCCAAATATAGACAAGAATCAGCCCCCTAGAATGTAAAGTGTAAAAATGTTGGGATCTTGATTCAATGATGTTTTGCAGCTATGACACATGCAATCTTAGGGTGCCTATGCACAGGCAGCAAGGCTGCTCCAATACACTATAATTACGCAATTAATTGAGTCTACTGGAGTGTGGCAATTACTGCGCTTCAACAGACTCTAGCATCATGGAGATCAGCGTCCCCACACTGAAAAATGATGTCAGGGGCACTTTAACTAAAACTTGTTCAAAGAGCTTTAGTTAAAGTGTCCCCACCACCATTTTTCAGCGTGATACACATGATGCTCCGGGCGCTTTAATTGGAGCCACTCTAATTAAAGTGCCTCCACTCCTGAAACGTGTATAAATGCCCTTTGGACCCTGGAGAATCTGTCCCAGGAACTTGAAGACTTTCAGGCATATAATAAGAGAAAGAAAGTGGACTTATGGTATGGCCAGCACAAAACCAGTAATCAACAAAGGCACCTGATTTTGATTTCTGCTAAAGCCTCACTAGAATATTCTGCTAGCATAAAGGAGCTCTAAAGAGGATATAACTGCAATTGCTCCAAGTTAAAGTCCCTTTATACCTAGCTGCTTCTGATTTCATCCAGCAGAAAGTGAAACTGCAGTGAAATCACAAGAGAAAATTGAGAAGGGTGTGCAGTTCTTAGAGCACTTCTTATTAAGTATTCCTGCAACAGGTTAAATAATAATAACAACAACACCTGTATCCTTAAACCCTGGATGACTTCATGATGATTTACACCAGGTGCAAACTTATGCCCAGCGGCTGAGTCTGGTGCACCAAACAATTTTATCCAATCTCTGAGGCCCAGATACTGGCAGCAGTGGCACAATTCAGTGGCAGCACTTTGGTGGTGGGGGCCTCTGTAGAGGGCCATGCATGTGTCAGCAGTAAGAAGCAGCAGCGGGGAGAAGCAGGGGCAGTGACCAGATCAGAAGCAGTGGCCTGCTTCAAACCGAGCTGCATTTTTTTGGCCCCCTGCCCTGAAAAGGTTGCTAACTTCTGATTTACACCTATGCCAAATGAGTGTAAAATACTACTTCACTACTTTGGTAGCATTTTACTTTCACATGTACTGGTAAAATTGCTATACCAGCTATAAGGCAACAGGAAATCTGGATCTGAATTTTCTGCTGTGACAAGCTCTGTTTGGTACAGATGAGGACATGGAAAGCAAGATATGCCATGCTTTTGCTCCACACTGTTTATCGGGGCTGCTAGAGCTATCTATGCTGCCTAAGAATTCCTCTAGATTGAAAGGATCTCCAACTGCATAGTTCATCTGGCATTTGACTTTGTTTGCCCATGTGGACTGGTGCAAAATGAGCAGGGCAAAAGGGTGGAGCACAGTTTTGGATTGTTAACTGATATAAACTCACTTATTTTAAAATATTTTGCTGAAATTGTATGCAAATGAAATGTACAATGTTCAATTTATTGATAGCTATAGTGGGGCTTTTGGGGATTTGTAGCCTTTCTGCATTAAATTACAAAACCCACTTCTTTAAGATATGGTAGGAATCTATATTTCCCATTTCTGACTCTTTTTACTGAATTGCAGTATTAAATAGATTTGAATCTCTTCAGTACTCAAACCAGCAAAGAAGTTTATGTGCAATTTAATATGATCAGTATTAGCAGTGATACTTAAATGTGAGCACTGATCCTACTATAAGCCTTTGGAGTCCTGAAGACAGTACTTATTACAGCAGTGTAAGTATTATCTACAGTGCCATTAAAAATAAATATGAGTACACAATAATTTCAGTGTCAGGAGACATACTGTAAAAATCAACAATAATTCTGGCCATAGATCTCTCTAGAAACCCATAAAACCTGACTATCACAATCTGAGCTATGTAGAAAAGAGAGCTGGTTGAAAAGTATTTAATGAATACAAAACTAAGGGATGTTTTGTTTGTCTTTTGGCTTTACAGAATATTTACAAACAGGTTCTATAATTTATAGATTTTCTTGATAGTCAAGCATATTCCAATATTGTATATGTATAAATAACAGTAATAGGATTATATGCAAGGGATTTGGTGTTGACATTTACTGTTCAAATTTCAATTTTTGTTACCTGAGGCATTAGTGAGTCAATTGCATCTATTCAGATATTCAGCTGAATTGAGCAAATTCAGCTTTGCAATTTTGTGAATAAAAGGATTCACATTGGGTGGAATTGAGTGCATTAACCAATGGTTGGATTCACTGTTTGGGTTTGGTTGCTTTATCACACACCAGATTTGTAAGGCAATGGTAAGTCCACTTTATTTAGCCTCTGATTACAGGTTTATGGCTTCTTTGAAGTGTCAGAGTGGTATGAAGTAGTTGGAGGGTCATGGTTGGAGGGTAATGGTGGGTATTCACAATTTTGTTTGGACTGTTCCACTAACTCTGAAATTGTATTAAATGTATTCTAGCACAAAAATACACATAGGCATAACCAATTATTTAATAATTCTGGTAGCCACTGGCTTATGTATTAAGAAGATCCAAAATAAAGCATGCGGAGGCTGGAAAATATAATTTGAGTGCATAAAATAAAATGGAATTTGGTTCTGGACCTTCATAGCTGGCTCAAACGAATCTGTTGCACAATCTGTATAGACTAAAATAGTTCCAGTTCCACTCACTGGGAGCCCCTAGCAGTAATTCTCAGTCTTGGGATGCCATGAGATCCATTTAAGGATGTTACACAATATTATCACTACAGCTGTTAGGTGTGCAAACACCTATGCATTATTCATGAGATAAAACCTGAGATTTCAAATAGGAATCCCTAGTGTCAAAACCAATCTGTTGTGGGTCTTTCTGTGTCCTCTGCAACAGAAGAATTGTTCTATTATTTTTCTCTAGTCAAAAAATGAGTAAAAGCTAGTAGCTGACAATTTCTGAAGGTTGTCTTGAGTCTAATGAGAGATGTGTGCAGTCTTATAAAAGGTGCATTGAATCTAAAAAGGTTGAGAACCACTACCTTAGCAACATGTCTCCATCAGGAATACAACTTCCTGAGCGTAGTTACTGTCTTCTTCATGTACCCATGTGCAACACTAGCTTCTGGTTTTGAAACAAGCAAAAATGGAAAGGTAAAATGTAAACTTAAAGAAGCTACCTATATCCTTATAGCCCTTTAATTAGACATTAGTAACCACTGACAGATATCAAATACTATTTAAGTCTTATCTGTATCAATGGATAGCACAACCCTAAACTTCATCCAGAGAGTCCTGGAAAATCCTGTCTACATGCCTGAGTTCTAATGAATTAGCAGGTATTAATTTGTTCCTAATATACCAGTTATAGCA
>NW_005841900.1:3523016-3563679 GCF_000455745.1 Alligator sinensis | reverse complement strand
GGAAAGACAAATGCTGGTTTAAAAACCTTGAAGCAAATTTTCACACACACTTCAACAGTAGCTTCACAGAAATAAATGTGTAGCATTCACATTGGTAAAGGTTCATAGGAAAACTGTTTTAAGCCATTTCAGTAATTCTATAGATCTATTCATGCTATGTTCTTGAGGCAGGGCTTTAACTCCTGTTACAGAGCCATCTTATTACTGAAAGTGTGTGTGTCACTTCAGTGAGAGGTTTAACAAGGCTGGTAAATGAGTAGCACAAGCTGTATTCTGCGTGACGTTTCACTTGGTAGAGAGGTTTGACATTTTTGCTGGTGTCAGCTGCCATGGCAGACCTGTGTCATTCGGAGAGTGGAACAACACCTCATTACGAAGGGTGTAATTTTTATTCTGTTCTCTTTTAATCTCACCAATTATACCTTGCACTTACAGTCTAGCAGCATTGCACTTTGTTGCAAACATGCCTTATTGTGCTGTTTTGGATCATGTGTCAGTAAGACTTAAGCAAGGTTTAAACTAGCAGCTAAAATATTTTGATATGCTGTCTGAAAAGAAGCATGAAACTAATTCATTATAAGGGGACATTTTAAACTGTATTGTAGTGATGGCTGCTGTTTCTTTTATAGTCAATGAGAGGATACTTGAATGATACCATCTATATGTCAACTAGATACATTTTTTCCTCCCATAGGAATGCAGAGCTCTGCAGAGAAGGGGCCTTTATTTATATTAACTTATGCAGACAATGCTTACTTGTGTCAGAAAGGCGTATATTTAGGGCATGTTATCAAGAGCTGTTTGGCAAAGATACAAGTTAAAAATAACAAAGGTTATTGCAGATATTTTTCTTCAGTATTTTCCAAGTCTTAAAATTACTGTGGAAGCACTGGGTCATCATTTTCCAGATGGCAGTAACAACTGGCTTCTCGTAGACTGGTATGCTCTGGCACTGGAAGTCCGGAGTAAGCTCCACACACTCTCTGAAGACTGGTTTCCTCATGCAAAAATTCTGTACATACTGCTGGTCATTCCACGAGCCCAAGATGATGTGATCCTACTTTCTGCTCTATGCTCTATGCTAGTTATGCACCAGGAACCTTGTGGGAGGCTGTAACATTAGGACATCAGCTATGGCTAAGCTTAATACTTTTTAACTGGCTGTGATGATTTCCCTTCCAGGACTAGAAAGAACTGAAGTTCCTGTCTGGAGGGTCTTGCTTGGCTGCTCAGGATCACACTGGCCACATTTACATGAGACTCAGACTGTGAAGTAATTCATTGCTGCTGTGCAATAGGGTTGCATGGCATGAAGCCTGACACAATACTACTATGCAGTAGTAGTGAGCTACTGTGCAGTCAGCATCACCAAGAAGCCATTTGGGGACACTACTGTCCCCAACTCTGGTTACTGTACAGTCATTTAGTACTTGTGTATGCAGTCAGTGTCTCATGTAGACATGACCACTGATCTCCAAACTGGACATCTGGAAGTTCTTCCTCAGACACTGCGTCCAGACAAATGCAGATGTGCGGCATGTGGCACTGCAGACCTGTCTGTGGCACCACACACTGCACATGCAGGCATTCCCTGTGCTGCTTTCTTGCAAAAAACCCACACTGAAAAAAGCAGGGCTGTGCACACAGTGGCAGTGTGCACTGGCCAAAATGAGCGTGGTTAACTGAAGCCACACTCTGGCTACCGGCCAGGTTTCCTGATGCAGGAGTGCTGTGGCTGCAGCTCCTGGAGGCCCCCAGGACCCTAGGAAGGCTGCCATGGCCAACACAGTTGCTGGCCCCAGCCTCCCCAACCCTACCTGGGGTAACCTGCCCCACACCAGAGCACACGTGGCACAGGTGTTCCCCAGGGACCAGTAATAGTGGCACAAGTGGGGAAACAAATGTCCATGCTCATCTGGACATGCCCAGAGGCTCCATCATTATTTACCATGTTCAATAAATTTGTCCAAATTCCTTTTGAACTGGCTGGAACCTCTGCACCTAAACCAACCACAGATTATGCAGGGGGAGAGTGTTAGAGATGGCAGCCATGCCTCCTGCCCCAGACCTATGGAGCCATCTTATAGAGGGCAATGAGTTGCTGGGCTGTGGCATCCTCTCCCAGCTGAGGAGAAAGTTCTTGTTCCTCTTCACACTGCTTCTGCCCGGCACCTCTCTGTGCTATAGCCTGTACTGCTGCTGTGGTGGCATCATGCCAATTCCAGGCCTGGCTGAATGCATGTGCTACATGCCTGCCCAGAGTGCCAGCATTCTGCCTGGCCACCCAGGACACCATTTTTGCAATTCCCTACTATTTGCTGCCTTAGGCAGCTGCCTGCACCACTTATACTATTATGCCCTCCACATTCTTGATCACCCTTTTTGCCCTGTACCTCTATACCTTTTCAAGTTCTTCTATATCTTTCTTTATCTATACCACCACAGATTTTAAGAGAATCAAAATGATACTTTCTGTTTTCTTTACCCTTTCCTTCTCAATTTTTCCCAACATTTTGTTTGCTTTTTTGATTGCTGCTGAACACTGATTCCATGGCCTACAATGACTCCAAGATCTTTCCTGTGGGGTAACAGTTAATGTAAAGCCCTTCATTGTGCATTCCTGTTTTGGGTTATTTTTTCCCCCGCGCATCACTTCGCACTTATCAACACTGAACAACATTGAACTCCCCTCTGAGACCCATTGCTGACTTCCAAGGGTCAGAAACTGCTGTCATAATACCCTTCATCATCAACCTCTAAATGCATTTTGTGCACTTGCACACACCAAATGCCCCCCCCCCCCACCCCCATGTCCCCCCCCAAAGGCCCCCCCCCCCCCCAATTTAATATCACCATGATTAGAGTGGCACCAGACTAGTGACACTAGTCGAGGTGCATCCTGATCTGCAGGAAGGCTAGCAACTACAGAAGAAGGCCAGCTTAGCTTAGTGGGAAACTCTTCTGTGAGCTAAAATGCAAAAAAGGAAGCTTACAAGAACTGGAAACGTGGAAAAATGACTAAGGAGGAGCACAAAAATATTGCTTGGGTATGCAGAGATGAAATCAGGAAGGCCAAAGCACAGCTGAGTTGTAGCTAGCAAGGGATGTGAAGGGTAACAGAAAGGTTTTCTAAAATTATGTCAGCAACAAGGGGAAGATGAGGGAAAGTGTGGGTCCCTTACTGAGTGAGGGAGGCAGCCTAGTGTCAGATGATGCTGAAAAGGCTGAAGTGCTCAATGCCTTTTTCCCCACAGTCTTCACAGGAAAGATCTGCTCCTAGATTACTGCACCTGGCAGCACAATTTGGGGAGGAGATGAGCATTTGACAAAAGAACAGGGTAGGGTCTGTTTAGGAAAGCTAGATGTGTACAAGTTCATGGGGCTGAAGATGATGCACTTGAGGGTGCTGTAAGGTGGATAGAAAGCTGACCTGATTGTCAGGCTCAAAGGGTAGTAATCAATGGTTCAATGTCTATTTAGCAGGTGGTATCAATTGGGGTACCCCAGAGGTTGATCCTGGGCTGGTTTTGTTCAATATTTTTTATCAATGACCTGGAAGATGGGATGGCATGAAACCTCAGCAAGTTTTCAGATGACACTAAGCTCAGGGGAGTAGTAGATACATTGGAGGGTAGGGCTAGGATTTAGAGAGACCTTGACAAATTGACAGATTGGACCAAGAGAAATCTCATGAGGTTCAATAAGGACAAATGCAAAGTCCTGCAGTTAGAATGGAACAATCCCATGCACTGGTATAGGCTGAATACTGACTGACTAAGCAGCAGCTCTGCAGAAAAGGACCTGGGGTAGGAGGGGGGTTACAAGACTCTAGATGTGTCCTCACCGGTGCTGAATAGAGGAAAATAATCACTTCTCTCAATCTGCTGCAATGCTTCTACTAATGCAGCGCAGATTGCTGTTAGCCTTCTTCACAACAACGATACGTTGTTGGCTCTTATTCACCTTATTGTCCAGTTTAGGGCCCTCTGCTAAGAAAGGATGTTGACAAATTGGAGAGAGGCTGTTGGAGCGCAACAAAAATGGTGAGGGGCTGGGGCACATGACTTCTGAGGAGAGACTGAGGGAACTGGGCATATTTAGTCTAGAGAAGAGAGAACTGAGAGGGAATTTAATGGCAGCCTTCAACTCCTGAAGGGGGGGTTCCAAAGAGGAGGGAGCTAGACATTTGTTAGTGATGGTAGATAATAGAACAAGGAACAATGGTCTCAAGTTGCAGCAAGAGAAATTTAGGTTAGATATTAGTAAAAAAAAATTCTCCCCAGGAGGGTAGTAACACACTGAAACAGATTAACCAGAGAGGTTTTGGTATCTCCATCCTTGGTGGTTTTTAAACCTGGTTAGACGAAGCCCTGGCTGGGATGATCTAGTTGAGGCTGGTCTTGCTTTGAGCAGGGGGTTGAACTAAATGACCTCCTATGGTCCCTTCCAACCCTAATTTTCTATATTTCTATGATTTGTGCCAAACAATGGCTTCATTACCCATTACATTTTTTTGGCTTTTATTGCATGAAAAGCAGGGGTGAAAAGGCTAGGTCATTTCATATGATGCTTCAACATCATATGAAATGACCCAGGCCTACACTTCCTGAAACATCATTAGCATTATTATGATTTATTACAGAGCAGCTCAGAGTTGCATTCATGCCCCAAGACACATGTACACATAGTGGGGTGATTTGGAGAGCAATTCAAGTGCCACAGAGGGGCTCCTTTCCCCCTTTTCCCACACCCAGGCCTGTACTGTAGCCTATTCAGTAGCTAGAGAGATGCCAAGCCAGGCATCCATAATGCAGACTTGCAGTCCCTAACTACATCTCTGCTCAGCATCCCTCTAGTTGCAGGTCTGAGCAGTGCATGTTTGAGAGGCTATTAACCCTTAATTTGTAACTGATCACTAGTACAAACTAACCTTAGCACTGACTAACATTCCTTACAGTTAGCACTGGCTAACTATAACATGTAATCTCACCCTTAGTCTTTGGCCTGGAATATTTCTTGGCTGCAGTGTAAAGCTGGTAGTGTTTATGGCTTAGTTGCAATTACAGCCTAGTTTGGATAGAGATCACTGTATTCTTAGCAGAGAGAGAAAAACCACAGAGAATTGTGTCATTATGGGAAACTTTAACTTCCCAGATACAGATTGGAAAACAAACGCTACTAATAAGAATAAGACCCAGCTATTTCTGGATGGGTCCGCTGAAGGATTTCAACCAGTTAGTAAAATGCTCATTGCCACCAGATGTGGAAACTGCCAGTTTAGCTAGATTCGAAAAGGGATTGGACAGATTCTTAGAGGAGAGAGGCATCAATAGATATTGAGCATGGGAGTTAGAGATACAGCCTTTAAATTATAACTTCCTAGACCTTAAATTCTGGCGGCTGCAAGTGATAGAGGAAGTGTGGAAAAAAATTCCTGGCCATACCCAGTTTACCCTGCCTTTAAGCATCTATTCTTTGTCACTCTGGGCAAGATGGACCCGTGGTCTACTCCAATAAATGGAAATTCTTATGTTCTTATGGAAACCAACAGGACGTAATGCTACTTTAGAACTGTAGAGAAGCTAAGGTGGTGACAGTGGTAGAAGGGAAGTATAGAGCTGGAGCAAAGTTATTAATGGAGCTTCCCAAGCATCAGTCTTGGGCCTGATTTTGTTTAATATTTTCATGTACGACCACGACACAAAAAGATTGAATGTCCTGATGAAATTTGCTGATGACATAAAGTTCAGAGGTTTTATCAATACAGAGGAGAACTGAGATTTTATCAAGGAAGAACTGGACAGCCTTGAGGACTGCAGTAACAGAAAGAGTATACAAAGTGCAGGTTCATATGATGCACTAAGGGACTAATCATGAGATCTTCCATAAACTGGGAGCTGAACTTGGCAGAAAGGGGAAGGACTCACGTATATTAGTTAATCAGAGGATGTTAGTGAGACACCACTATAGATGCAACTATGAAAATGAGAAACATTAAAGTGGAGATGGACAAATGCCCTGATGACAAGGGTCAGTAACTCACACTCAGGCTAAGTACAGTCAGTCAAAAAGCCCGAGGCTGAATCAATTCAGTCTTTGCAGGTTAGTCTAAACTACAGAGATTAAACTGTAAAACAATTGGGCATTCACTTTTGATTAAAAAAATGCAGCCGCATATCTGCTGTGGCTCAGGCCAGAATCCAGAGGGTGCTAGACTTGAACATGGCTTTCTGGCACATAGCCAGCATGGGCTGTGTGCTTACTTCCTCTTTCTTCTGCCCCCAAGGTCTCTGGGATTTGCCATCCAGAATTAGAGCAGCAGGACTCTGCGGGGTTGTGCATCACTTTCTCTTCCAGCTTCTAGGTGCCTCTGGGATTTGTAATCCTCAGTTACAGCCAGCAGTACATTTTTAGCAGGACAGGACAGCTCTGTGCTTGGGGGAGGGGAAGTTTAAACCCCCTCCCTGGCCCCAGACCCCAGTTGGAGTTCGCCTGGGTGGTGGGGGTGGGCAGTCCTTGTCTCTCTCCCCCTCCCCCCACAACCATTCTCTGCTGGAGCAGACAGCACAGCCCAGGCCAGGACTGGAAAGCATGCTAGCAGACTGTAATTTAACTTAAACCAGGAAGGGCTCTGGGGCAGAAGTTACATAAACCAGTTTGACCCAAATCAGCTAAGAGACCCCACCCAGCCCAGAGAGCATGCTTGGAGTGTCTGGTGTCTGGTTTAGCTTAAACCAGCAAAGGGTCTGGGACAGACATTGTATAAACCAGTTTGACTCAAATCAATTAAGTCTGATATTCAACCTGGCATTCAACCAGGTTTATCTTAAACCAGTTTCATTCATTTTGAAACTGGTTTATGTGCTCTGAACTATTGTTCTGTTACAGGCTTAAACCAACTTCTGATGATTTAAGCCTGTTTATGTGTAACTTCTGTCCCTAGCCTCTGAGAGAGAGGATATACCAGGAAGCCATGTGAACTGATACACGGCAGTTTCAGTCCCTGAAGCTGCATTGAGACCTGAAAGCCCAAACATTTCTTTTTAAACAAAAATATTATTCAGAGATCCATAATTTTAAAGCCTGAAGGGGCTGTTGTGATCATCCATTCTGACCTCTGTTTAATACAGGGCACAGTCCTTCCATGAATTAATTCCTATTTGAAGTTTGGCATATCTTTTAGAAAAAAACATCCAGTCTTGATTAAAATATTGCTAGTGATAATGTGATCCACCACAATCCATGGTCAGTTATATTTAGTGAGGGCAATTAATCACTGAAACATTTCTTAGTTTGAATCTGAATTTATCTATCTTCAACTTCCAATCATTTGATTTTGCTTCAGCTTTGTTACTCAGAAAAACCTTCTTTTATCAAATTTAGCCATCTGTGATCAGGCCACTACTTCCTTGTTTTCCTTTTGAATGGCAATACTCTGTGGTTCCCCTTTCTCATTTTAGCTTTCTCCCCCTTCTTGAAAATCTTAATACCTTGGGGAGGGAATTACAGATGTTCAGCAGCATGTATTGAGCAACATGTTTACCTTTGCAATGGGAAATGAGCTCATTATATCAACAAAAGAGGAAATAAGTTAAAAACGTCTTTCTATTGTTATCCAACATGAAGTAGACCTATTAGATGAAGAATCCATCATCTCTAGTGATAACTTCTTAGTGTAAAAAGTGGGTTTCTTATAACTTATCCTTTTTTCAGTGTTCTTTTTAGAACTGGTAGTAACATGTTTTACTGCAGTGTTTAGTGTCTATATATTCTCAGTAAGAGAACCTTTAAAATGCCTTCTTAACTCATACATTTACATTTATCTCATTATTTTTAATATATTGTGTATGGAATGATGGAAAGCTGAATGACTCTTGATCTATGTTGAAAACATTGCCTTGCTTGGATTGCTTGCAATTTTGAAAACATTATGTTGGAAGGAAGAAAAGTCTGGTATGTACAAGAGAAAATTAGATGGAATTCAGACTCTGACAATAAAGCAACTTATACTGTATCTATTAGGAGGAATGGATAGCTTCATTTTAACTACTTCTGAATCAGTAAAGAAAAGGTGATGCAATCTATATGTAACGGCTGCAAAGGCTTGCTTGGCTGCAAGTTGAACGGGTGAGCTGTGCCTAAGAACTTTGCAAGAAAGACGGCAAAAATTTTGCAGAGGGTGCAATAGCTTTTCCAAATGGAGGGTATACTGTGCACAACACATGCTTTTCACTGGAGGATTTGAACTGTAACCAGAGCCCCCATTGCAAACCCTGGGTTCTGGTTGGCTACTATGGAGCCATAAAAGCTGAGGGAGGGAGAAGCCAGAGGAGAGCAACACCAGCCTGGAGAGAGGGGTAAAGACTCAGCCCCTTCTCCCTCCCAGGCAGAGGGAATGGAGCTGAGGCTTGCTGGGGCGCAGACTCCAGGACAAAGGAGAACCGGAGTCATCCCAGAAGAAGCTGATTCCCCACCTGGGTTGAAGCTGTGCAATCAGGGACACAGGTACCCAGGAAAAAAGTGGGGAGGGGTTGGTAAGCTATCTGGGAGCTGGGAGGAGCTGCCTGGTCAGGGACCTGCAGAGGGAAGTCTTCTGTTTGGGCTGGAAAGACTTGTACTGCAGAGAGGAGACCTGTAGAGGGAATCCCCTGTCTGCATATGGAGGTGCATGTGGGGAGAGACAGCCCAGAGAGGGACTGGACTGTGAGAATCTGAAATTTGTATGGGTGTGTGAGGGGACACTTAAACCCTAGTGTTTGCAGGAGGCGTATTTTTCAGAAGGAATCTAAAGAAAAGAAGCCTATTGCCTGCAGTGGCTGGTCAGAGACTTGTTTTTGCTGAGTTACCAAGAAAGAGGAGGAGTCCACCTTCCCTGGAGCTGCAAAACACTCGCCTCTGCCACCTAGTGGTGGATCATAGTTAAAGCTCTATTGCCATTCATTGTTATGGGAAGGGGAGTGTGACCAGAGGGAAATCAACCTGGGTTAAGGGGAGGAGACTGTTTTAAAGTGTTATAACCAGGTGAATGTAATCATTGAGGTTGTTTGATGCAAGTGGAACCACCAAGTATGATGGAATTGTTCATTTATTGTCGGAGTTGGAAATTCTATTCAAATGTATTGGTTTTATTATTAACTATTGAAATTATATATATATTTTTTTCTTCTCATTTATTTTCTGTATATAATTGTGTATAATAAAGAAATCCATTTGTTTATTGGACTTAAAGTAAATTCTTGGGCAGTGAGGGTGAAGAACACACTTCTCCATGACACACTTCAGTCAGCAGACCTGCCTGAGGGGGTTCCCAGGGCTACTGGAACCCTGAGGACCAAGAATCTGGCATATCACCTGGCCTAGCATGCTGGTGAGGATTACATATATAATCTGTGAATTGTAAACCTGTTGTCACCATCATCACATAACAAGAGGAATATGTACACGTGTGTATTGTTGATTTAAGTAGCATAAAGAGTGATAGGGCTTTGTTCTCATGTCTAGAGGGGATGCATGATTGACTTTTAGCTCTGATAACTAGATGAGATTATAAATTGTATTACCTGAACTATACTGAAAAGGAGCAAAAAGGGAATTATCTGGCACTTAATATTGAATTGTAGGATTGAGTTGTCCCCAAAAAAGCTTTATCAATATGGCATATTACATGGGAGTGATTAAGTGGCCTGATAGTGCATAAGCACTGTAAAATGTTGCTATCATAGCATTAAGCCTCCTTCCTGAAGTATGAGCAAACTACAACACAACCTCACTTCTGCAAGTCTTCCTGTTACAATGCTTGGCAACGTGTTTATCCTTAACATTTCTATCACTAACTGTGTTGTTTGCACAGTGGGCCTTCAGAGGCAAACTTAATTGTCTTAGGGAGAAGGCAGGGCAGGGTAGCACCTTAAAGGATAATTTGTTCAGAAAGGCATAAGCTTTTATAGGTGGCAGCTTGCTTTGTCAGATGATACATGACAAAGCAGGTTGTCGCCTACAAAAACTTACGCCTTTCTGAACATGTAAGTCTTTGAGGTGCCACCCTGCTCTGCTTTCAGCCTGACTTCAGCTGACATCTCGTTAATTAACTAACTTCTCTTTAATTAACTTAGGCTTGACCACAGCAACATTTACTGTGGCACTCACAGAATAGGAGTTTTGTGCTTCTCCATGTGGTGCATGTTGCTAGCTCCAAGGTGAAAGTTCATTTGGAATACTTAGTAAATCATGCTTTGAACTCTACTATGGAGACTCCATATTGTGGCGTCTGCAGAGGAGGAGCAAAGGGAGGAAGCAGTCAGGGTCAGTGAGTGGTGGGGTGCAGGTTGAAACAATGGGTGAGAAATGTGTCAGGCTCCTAGGATAATCAGAGGTTGGGGGGGAGGGGGCAGAGACAGAAAGTAAGGGCAAGCAAAGGCTAGGGAATATACAAAAGATGAGGGAGGCAAAGTAGAGGAAGGTACGAAGGAGGGGGATACTTGCCAATTACCCTGCCCCAGAATTTGGCAGCAATTCAGGGCAGCTTGGTGCATGGGATGTCATCATATAAAGCAGGGGTAGCCAACCTACAGCTTGCATGTCACAAGTGGCATGGACAACCTCTATGTGTGGCACGTGGCGACTGGACAGGGAACACAGAGCAGGAAACAGAAAACAAGAAAAGGATCAGAGTAGCACTTGGAGAGAGCAGGCTGAATTTGTGACAGATCTGCCAAAAAGATACAGATCCTCCCTGTCAGGAACTCCATCAGTCAATTCCTGCCCTCTCTGAAGCATATGGCCAGTAAAGGTAATAAGCTTCACTAAGATGGGGTGCTCTTAGTGCATTCAACTTTCCCTCTCATGGGTTCTCAGCTCTGGTCATGGGGATCATGTCAGGATGCGGAGCGCTATAAACAGAGTGACTTGTGGTAAATGGTCTTTTTTTAGGATGCAGCATTCCCAGGACACCAGGATAGGAGGTGGACAAGAGACGCAAAGCCCAGTTCTCAGCCCAGTTTTGTGCAAACTGCTTTCAGCACTTAGGACACTTTTACACGTGCTCCAGGAAGCAGGGGGTGAGGGGGTGGCACTTTAATCAGAGTGGATCTGAGAGCCACTAATTAAAGTGCTGTAGTGTCTTATATATCAGTGTCCCTGCACTTCAAAATGGTGGCAGGAACACTGAAACAAAAGCTCGTTCAACGAGCTTTAGTTCAAGTGCCCCCACTGCCATTTTGAAGTGCTTGGGACACTGATATACAAGAGGATTCTGGATGGCTGTAATTACCATGTTCCAGCAAACTTAATGAATCAAGTCTACTCTGATGTGCTGCAATTACAGTGCATCAGAGAAGGCCCCGTGCTCATGTACAGGCATCCATGATGCCTTTCTTTTAGACTTGTGGCTAACACTGTATTTCTTAGCTCTAGCTACACTGGGATTTGTACCCAAGCTTAAGTTGTGACTTTGAAGCCAGCAAGGCTCGGGAGCACTTTACTTTCCTGTAGTGCAAGGCAGCCAAACACAGCTAGTGCATTTGGCTCAGAATTGTGTATAAGTGTTGCTGGTCACCCCAATCTTAACAGAGCGGCATGTTCCTCTGCTAGCAGGAGATCTCCAGTTGCACAGAGCTTTTGATTGACAAGGGCAAAGAGAAAATGGGGTATCGTTAAAGTTCTGATGGCTTGGAAAAGCCCCAGAAAGAAAATAGCGTCTGCAAATACTTAATGTCATTTTATTTTTATGTTATGGACTTGATTTTTGATGGTGGTATGTAAACATTCGACTACAATTCGACTACAATTGACCTCACCATTCGACTACAATTGACCTCACCTAAGCTCATGTATAACCCATTGTAGCCAATGACAGTTATGTTCACTTATCCAAGGGATGGATTTGAGCTTCTGTTTTTCACTGATAAAATACACTGGTCTGATTATTAAAATGTATCCATGCAAAATCAGATGTTTTGGCTTTGTTTTCTGTTTCTCTGATCCTCATTTACATTGAAGCCTCTTTACATCATTTTGGCAGTATAAGGATCACTTAAAATGGGCTCAAATTTAATTTATGTCCACTTCAAGGACATTTCAGTCATCATTTCTGCCTGCTGTGTTTGAATGTAAATAATTATTATGCTCAGTATGTATGCATTTGCATTCTGGAGTTCATTTTGCCTTTTGAACATTCAAGTGCAAAACTCAGTGGAAAGCACCAAGACTCACCCTTTTTGTTTCTGCTCCAAGCAGAATAATAAATATTATTGCTTTTTAGTTTTATTTGAATAGTTCCTGAAGACACCGGTCATAGATCAAAGCCCCACTGAGTGAGATGTAGCACAAACACAGAAGAAAGGGATGGTCCAGGCCTTGAAGAACATATTCACAAAGACAAGAGACAACAGGTATACAACATGCAGGGGGGAGTATGAGGTAACTATGGGACAAAGTCATGATACCTCACTGTTTAATGAGAAACCTTAAATCATCCATAGTCCACTTTGGTTTGAGGTGATTCAGGTTTTGTTGCAAACATTTCCCAGACCTCAGCAAAATGAAGTTGTTTTACTCAAGATGGTGACCATGGTTAAGTTTTGTGGTTTGTGGTGCTGATCTTCTTTGAAGTGTGCCGTAAACTTAGAAAAGTTCAAGCTTTTCTTCTTTTCTGTTGCCTAACCACCTTGTAGATAAAGTAAAAAGTAGCTTATGAACAGCTAAATTTTCCAATTGATTTCAATAGGATTTATGGGTTACTGAAGGAATGCATGAGGCTTAAATATTGAAGTTCACTTTCCAACCTGCTAGTCAAGCATCAAAAAATGACTGAAAAGAACTTAAATCTGTGTGTTGTGTGTGATTGTGATAAAGAGATAAGGAAGAGGGGTTTGAATTCACATGAAGAAATTTGACTATGTTCGTATTTACAATTCATCAGATCTGTTACAATACCACTCCCTTGTCCCCAGCATGACAACCCATCAGGTTCAGTACATTATTGATTCGATACCTATGTTCCTGATTCTCTTGAAGGGCCTTGAGCTGTACTGTACTGCAGAGAATCACATATTTGCTACAGCCTATTGACTGGTAAAACAGAGGATAAAATATGACTTCAGAAGATTAGTCAAAGGAAGCCACTTTACAGTCAAAATCCTCCAACTAGATTTAAAGCTTGAAGTGGGGCAGTTCACCTCAAATAGGAGCAAATAAAAGATACTTTAAAAGCATAGGATTAAAAACTAGACATAAAAGAACAGTGCTACCCTCTTTTCAAGTAATAGAACAAACTATATTATGAACAGCATTTTGAAGTGTACATCAAACTGATTTTTCCCCTTTATCTTTTTTAATCTTCACCAGATGCACTTTCTTTAAATTCAAGTTTTACATTCCTAGCCATAACTTGTCTGAACACATGGAAAGAGCATTGAGAGACATTAGTGGATTTTTTTTTCTTTTCCTTTCTTTCTCACTCTATTTTTTGTACAGCTGTTGAAGGCTTAACTTCTTAAATGTCTCTGCTCTATAGAGTTGCTTTCCTTTATAGTCCCAGCTTCAGACTCAAAAACAGTTTTAAACCACTGTAAGTTCATGGAAATAAAATAACCTTAAGAAAAACTGGAATTTTTGTTACTGGCATAATACAAAAGGGCTTTACAATTATATTTTAACATTGAAATGACTGATCATATCTTGATTGAAATCTCAGAATGGGAATTCTGTAGGATGAAGGGAGGGTTTTCATTAAAACACACCGACACTCAGTAGCATTTTTTCCCTTGTTTGATCCCTCAGGATCAGAATTTTCTCAGAGGACAATGAAATGCAGTTTCCTTTTCCAGAAACATTTTAAGCATTTATTCTTTTCCATGAAATTCTCAGTAATGATTCCCATCATTCCTTGCTTGCCTTAACATTGTATTTTGGAGCAGGATGGCTTTACTGCTGTCATTGTCTTCTTTAATTAGAACTGCATGTATGTGATACAAACTATTGTGGTTTTTTTTTCCTACACAGGGAATACCCATGAATATCTTTCCTTTATAGCTAGGTCTCCAGAATCATTTTTATTCATTAAGGCAGCATGGTATGTTTTAATGATGTTTAACAGATACCGCAAAATTTCAGCAAGCCTGCCTGCTGACCCTGTGCTATAAACACAAGGCCTGTTCCAAGGATTATAAAAAGCAGCAACACTTTTTAATTATTTTTCCCTAGGAAACAAGTCTGGCTGCTTATTATTTTATTGTGGATGTGTCAGCTGGATGGACAAGAATAATTGCATTTTTAAAAACTGTCAAATCCACCACATACACAATGTGCAATACACATAATGCTGAGAATAACTCTCCATAAGGAAACTCAAGGATAAATAGTACAAAACCAACCCCTCATATATTTGATTAATCAACTCCATTCCCCATTTCCCCTCATCTTTCAAATTCATGGGCAAATGACATTTGCCTTTCCCCAGCATGCACTTCTCCATTAAACCAGGGAGTTTGCCTGGGGCTATACCTATATATCTGATCCATGCATAATGAAGCATGAAGCTGCCAATTGTAGGGAGCGTCTGCTATGTCAGAGACTGATAGGCATTTCATTTGCTGAACTCCCAAGGGCCCTCACACTTCTCAGGGTTCATGTAGTATTTATTTTAGGCACTCACATTTCTCATCTGTGAACTTCACACCATATGTACAATGAGTAACACGAGCCCTGCATGAAAAAGCTCTCCAGGTAGTTTTAAATGTAACTCAATGGAGTAGGGATGGGGTGGGCTTGTGAAACAGGCATGCATGGGAAATGAAGGAATATTAAGCCTCGTCCATACAACAGCTGCCTGAGTTTTTTGATGCATGATGACAACACCCTTATTCAAATAAGATCTCTGTTTTCCACTTGCACAGCATAAATTGTCTTGTGATAAGTATTGTGTGTATCTATATTTTGCATAGACTATTGCTGTTCTGCTGCATATCCTAGGAGGAAAAGTGTCTATGTTCTTTTGAAAGTACATTCTTGTTAAAATTGGGATTAGGAGACAGAGTGTACTGATGAAAGGCAAGGCCAGATGCTGTGCACCTTTGAAATTTGAGGAGAGAGTAATGATCCTGAAACAATTGTTTTACTGCTCCAAATCCCTGACCTTACACCATTAGCAAAGGTAAATACATATTTATTTGTTTGTTTATTTCATGGATGTAGATATAGAAAATATTTCATGTGCAAAGCTAGCTTTTAGCATTCACATGTGGACTAATACCAAAGCCTTAATGCAGGGAGACTGATAAAAGAACTCTCTTTATTGAAAAAGGTATCTTTTCCAAACAGATCTATTTTTCCCTATACAGCCTTTTTGACATTTCTATCCTATTTGTATGTGATGAAATTAAAACTGGGGCCTCCGAACAATCCTTGCATACAAACATTCCTAAGAGAAAATGCCTTCAAAACATTGAAACTATGCAAGATATAAGTAAAAGACACAGAGCATTGGTTGATTTGCCTTCTAGGTATATATATGTACATTATGGGCTCAATCCTGGGAGGTGCTGAGTTCCAGCTCCCTGACCTAATGCACTTTAACATGTGCTCAACTTCAGCACATCCCTTGTCTATTTTTTGTCCCACTGCTAGATGAAGGGAAGATTGTTCAATGTCTGTAGAATTAGACCCTATAGAAGAGGTTGGCTCTGCCTACTAATGATAAGAGACCAGCTGGTCTTTAATAGAAAAATGTCAATTTATACAAGTGGGAGATCTCGCCCAGGACTGCCAAACAGTTTTGATCATAACCTTCTGCTTCCCCATGCTCATCACTGTCCAAGGCATTTGTCTTTCTGGGTTCAAATTTTCTCTATTTGGTCTCTAGGCAAAAGTGAATTTTCTGGCAATTTACAGAAAATCCTATGAAGTCCTCTTTAGGGCGGTCGTACACAATTCCAGTTTTCTAATATGCAGTTTTAATGAACTATTAAGCTAACGTAGCTGCAAATGTGTGTGAACAATATATGCCAGTAAAATGTGTCTCTTACTCTTTCTTATTGTACTGATTCTGTAATATATTGCATAATTGTTTCTATTGTGTATTTTTCACACAAATACCTGAGCCATCACACAGACATAGTAGAGTATGATACAACATACACATAAACCTAAAAACATGTTGCATGAAAATATTTGCCCACAAGACATATTACATTTACTGAGAAATAATATATTTTTCATAATTTTTATTCATACAACAGTGAAATAAGATTTGTCTGGAAAGTAGAAGTTTTTAATTTCTGAAGTTTTGGACTGCTTAGTCTGACCAGTATCTTCATGTAACATGTTTGTGTGTCTTTTAATGTGCATATCTGTGCAAGGAAATCTTTTATAGAAGAACATTCCACTAGGGCAGCTTAAATGAGTTTTATTTGCTGTGGTATTTACAGAAGAGCCAATGTAATATAATGGTGAATTTAGTTCCTTTTGCTGCAGCTACGGCAACAAAATAAAATCTTTTAAATAGCCTTAGTTCTATAGATGTGTCCATGCATGTATGTATCTGTTTATAGATACACACAGTATAGATATATATGTGTGTAAATGTATGTATCTATAGGAACACACATAAATATATGCATATGATCTATAGCTATACATACATACTTACATTTATATGTATGCACATGTATTGGTAGAAGTATATATTCTCTGTGTGCACCTGTATGCTATTTATTTCTGTTAGCTGCTAAGTTTAAAGGTGAGCCTATGGAATGAGGCTGCAGCCATTTCCTGATTCATATGTCAAATGCAGCACAGATGACTGCAATGCAGGTCTTCTCCTGCTGCCAGTGGGATTCAACCATGATGAGGAGGGACCACCCTCTAATGGAGAAAGATAGTATTTCAGCTTCAGGCCTCATTTGCATATTGGCTTTCAGCTTTGCCTTTGTAGCATGACTGCAGCATGATGCAAGGAAGCAGAGACCACAAGGTGCCTTTACACAGAAGGGGCATTTTACAGACAGCTGTCCAGGAAAGGTTTCAGATGCTTTCCTTTCAGACTATCCCCATACTTGAAACTTCTGGTGTAGGATCTTATCCCCCAGTTTATATCTTACTCCAGTTATACTTTACATATGTGAATAACAAAGAATTCAGACATGTAAATCCTACTGGCATATATGGACATTTCCCTTATGAATGTCTTGGCAGTGAAAGCAGCATTGCTGGCTGTGGATATTCATAGCCAGTAGATTGTAGTAGCTTCTGTATGTGGTGCATTTATTTCAAAGGCTAGATGCATTTCATTTTAGCCTTACAAATGAAAAGAAACACAATCTCTCCCTCTTGAAAGTTGGATTGAATATCATGCATGTAAAGATCTCTACCTCCATAAGAACTTTTCCACAGGGCAACAAATATCTCCCTTCACAGTTGAAATAGTTCATTTCCATAGAGAATCAGCTCAGTTTATTTTCAGTTAAAGTGTTTAACTTAGAAATGTCTGTGCATGCTGTTCAAAGGAGAATACAGGAAGCAATCAGCAAGAGATACTCAAGCGGATGTTCAGATTCTGTCACAGAAACCACATGAATAGTACACTATATGCATGTATAACTTGCCTGACTTTCACTGCTATTAGGTATCCCTTTAGTGGATGTTGAAACTCCTTTTCAAGCCAACAGAACTAATTCAATTATTCAGTGAGCTACAGTGCTGCAGCAATCAAACCCCTCAAAGCTTATAAGCATTAGTTTATGAGCTGACTGTAGCTTGCTCTATAGGTTCATTTGCTTTTAGGTTCCAAATGTAACAGCCTTAAAAGGATACAAATTATGCTTTGGAGGCAGTGCATAATTTAAACATTCACACCTGCAAGAGCCTACAGAGCTGTTGTAATGAAAGATAATGTTCAGAACAAGATCATTGCTTGCATTGTTATCCAGTTTGGAAGAGGTAATTACATTCCACCTAAAACTCCCCTGATCATTTCAATGGTAAATAAAGACTCTTCCTTTAAACTTGCATACGGATACACGTTGTTTACAAGTAGCGCTAGTTAAAAAGTTCTGATATTTGTTTTTCCTTATACAGTAGTCAAAACTGAGATGAAGAAAAGTCTGACAATTTTTACAGCTGCCCCTCCCCCCTGCTTTTTTTTTTTTTTTAACTGGTTCTGTTTGCAGATTAAGGGTAACAAGGGTTAGGTCGATCCAAGTGCCTAACCGTATACATGTTCAGGTAGTTTAGATCAGGCAAGAAATGGCCAGCCTGATCTAATTTAGTTCACCTCAGAAGGCGCACTCCCTTGATAAGGCGAAGCCATAGCTGATCAAATTGAATGTGTGTACATGTTTGAAACACAGCCCTGGGGCTGTGCTTTTCCTCACCTCGCAACCCTGCCCATGCTATTTTTAGCCCTCTGACCCCCACCCCCCCACCCACCAGACAGACAACCTCCCTGTAGAGCCACCAACCAGCCCTTGCGGACTGCCAGCCAATCCCCTCAATCACATCAAACCCCCTCTGTACCCACCAACCCCCTACTGACCCACTAGCCCTGCCTCTGATCCTGCCTTCTCCTCCCCTCACCCCAACTTACTTAGATTGCATTCCTGGCACAGCTCCCAGTACTGGCAAACACGTGCACAAGCAGGGAGCTGATCTATGATAACGCTGCTTACTTTGCTGCGTGATCATAGATTGGGTCCAGGCACGTCTGCACATGCCCTAAATGACTGCAGTACAGAGTGATGAGGATCATGACTGCTGTCATGCCCTGAAGATTATAGAATTTGCTGGATGCTATAAATCAGGACACTCACCTAGTACATGCCTGTACATGTACTCAGGAGTAGGAGGGGGGTGTTTAAATTAGAGCCATTCCCAGAGAGCTGCTCTAATTAAAATGCCTTACCCTAATGTGTATAAAGCCCCCACGGCTTTAAACATGGCTGTGAAATACTTTATCAAAACCTCATTCAATGAGGTTTAGTTAAATTTCCCTAGCAGCCATTTTTAAACCCATGGAGGCGTATAAATGTGACAGTGAGGTCATGCTGAAGAGTTTTAATTAGAGCACAGAGCAGACTTGATTAATCGATTCTGCTCTGATGCATTCTAATTAGAATTCAAACCAGTATGTGTATAGGCAGCCCAATGTCCCACAGGTCTGGTCCCGCATGTAGAGCCTTTGGATCTGGCTTGTGAAGCTAGGGCTTCGGTGGCATTTTGTGATAGGGTTTTGCCTGTGTTGCACCACAGCTGTGTGCCTGGGACCTGTCCTGTGCCATGCTGCAGCTAGGGGGTGGCAAGAGGTGGCAGTGGTAGCTAAGTCCTAGCACTGGCCTACTTTAGACCCAAGCTAGTTGATTCCAACCTGCTGCAGGAAAATGTTGCTGACGGCTGATGTAGCAAGGCCAGCAATGGCCCTGTAATCTTCTGACTGATCCTCATTGCGGGAGGTGCTAGTAGTTAACTTCCTGCCTGGTCCTGTGAGCATGCCTACAGAGAAGCCAGACAGTCTAGCTCATAATTTCTGTATCAGTTTGTTAAATTTGTAAAGTGCTTTGGGATGATGAAAGGCACTATATAAATGAAAGATATTATAATAGCACATCTAAGTGTCTAAAATGTCAGAGGAATACAGGAGAGAAGAGAAGAACCTGGGCTGAGCCATAAATTTTCACAAATCAAGTGCAGCAATAAATAATATAACATATGTACTTTGATTCATTCAGCTGATCTGATCTCTAATATAGCTCTTGTACATACTTCCCCCCTCCCCCACATACACTTGTAAGTTTGTAAAAATGGTAAATTTTAAGGAAGAGAGGTTACTATTCAGAGTGAATTTATGTACTCCATCCCTTACAATTTACTGCTTCAAATGCCACTTTTCTCCCTAACAATTTCTGTGGCTTTGATCAACATTTATCTAAGAGCCTCCTAAATATTAAGCTTTATAGCACTTGATGAAGTAGGCTATTGCCTATGAAATCTTATAAATTTCTGAATGAGTTAGTCTCTAAGGTGCTCAAATGTATACCTCACAAAGGTGTTGCAGTCTTAATAGATTTGTTACTGCAAAAATCAACTGCTTTGAGATCCTAAAAGACTCTATATATGTTGTTCTCAAAAAACCAAGGGGGTTGATTGCTTATAGAAAGATAACGCTTGTTTATTCAGAGAGAAGTATCTTGCCTACAGTTCTGCTGTCCTCCTGCAATGCCCTCGCAATGTAACAACTTATACATAACACTCTTAAAGGCATCCACACACTATAGACATGCAACTTATTAATTACTCTGCTGCTGTTTCATTACTCATTAGTGTATATGCACCATGAGCATCAAGGTGATGGATTCTGACATCAACTTCGTCAGCCATGTAATCCAGATGTCCAATTCCAGACTCCCAAAGCAAGTTTTATTCTTCCAGCTCAGCCAAAGCATATGCTGAAGAGGAGGGCAGGGAAAAATACTTCAGGGACGTCCCCAAGGCCAACTTTAAAAAATTCAACATTGACATCAATTTATGGGAGACTATTGCCCAGGACCACCCCAAAGGGAGGAAGAGTCTGCCGCAAGGATCTCAGTTCTTTAAAACCTCAGAATGAAAACAGGAGATGGAAAAGTAGGAGGGCCAGAAACAGTGTGTCCTGGACTGAACCAAGAATGCAGAGCCACCTGCTGTGCGCAGAAAAATGTGCCCAAGTTGCAACAGAACCTATCAATCTTTGATTAGCCTTGTTATCCATCTTCAGACTGACAGATAAGGCAATCATGGAAGACAATCATCCTCAACAATAAAGGATTGCCAGTAATGATGATGATTGTAGTTCACTTTTGGCCAATTTCTTTGAATTTCTTAAAAGACTTCTGCATGGAGAAATGATAAGGTACCGAAATGAACAAACAAACAAACAAACAAACTTTTAGTCTATCTAGAGACTGATTTTGTCAGATTGATCCTTCTACAAACAAGTGTGTCAGAAACCATTCACTTTGTACTGTTTTCCTCAAAGTTTCAACCTGCCTGTCCACTGTTTGTTATCCACTGTCAAAAATCAGCTGCAAGATCTTTAGAGGGTCTACCTTGCATTTAATTTGGCTTCTTCCACCATGCGAAGTACTGGGACTCCACTCTGGCATGACTTCAGCTCAGGTATTGTTATAACCTTTCCCATGGACTGAAATTTTTCCTTGCTATTTTAAAATTAAAATGGCCATATAAGAGTTAAACAATTAAAATAAAAGGAAGGGAAAAAGTTTTACTAACATTATAGGCCCAAATTCTCAGCCAGTGTGAGTGCAGCTGTGTTGACTTCAATAGAGCTAGACTAATTTACATCTGAGAATCTGGCCAACTAATTTCTTGTCTAATTTACATATGATGGGTCAACTTCTGTGCATGGTAAAATAATCCTACTACTTTCAACATAGCTTCAAGAGAGTAAATGAGAGCAGAACCAGACTCATTTTGTTTTAAGAGAACATTAACTTTGTTAATTTTTTTCAGACCTTAGAATCTCTGTCAGCCACTATTTGACTCACTTGAATTATTATCATTCCAGGCAGTTTTATCACCTGATTAATTAGGAACTGGTGCAAAATCACACTATCTAATGACATTTGTATCCTTCTGGTTTACTTGTCTGTAACTGGAAAGCTGGAGCTATATTTTGAATAGGGACAACGCTGTATTTTATGGTGCTCATCTTTTAGCAAGAATTTTGATTTCTCATGGAGAAAGACTGCACGTGCTCACTAAGGCTATGGATAAGCATGTATTTAGAACCATTTAAAAATGGAACTGCTGATCAGGAGCATGGAACAGCAGTTATGTTACCTGAGGATAAGCTGGACGTGATACAGTTATAGCAAAATCATGAGCAACTGCTGCCTCTTGAGTCAGGGGGGGCATGTGCCCCCTTCCACACACCAATCAGTGACGGGGGGGTCCCCTGGCAGCCAATCACACTGACTGGGGGGGAGGGTCCCCCCACAGGCTATCTCACTCACCAAAAAGTCCCGTGGCCACTTCCAGAAGCAGTGCATCCATTTTTGCTGGCAGCCCCACTCCCCAGCTGGTGCTCACAGGAGAGGCACCAGTACTCCTACCTGCCCCCCCCCGCCCATCACTTAAACAGGGAGTGTGGCCTGACAGGGTGTGCACATGCACCCCTGTGCATCCCCTACATGTCGCCACTGAGCAAAACTGCTCCAATTTTAACCCTGGATGAAACGATGTGAAAGTTGGAGCTGTTTTGCTGCATTTGTATTGTATCCAACTTGTCCACACAAAACTTAGAATCTTTCTAACAGCTGCAGTGCGGTCAAGAACAGAGCTGCCCCTCTATTTTTAAATGGCTCCCAATGTACATGTGTCCATACCCAAAGTGAATGGTTTTCTACCAATGGGCCATGGAGGTGCCATGGATGATTTGCAAAGGCTGCACTTCTGGAGCCAAGCCACTTTATCCTTGTTAGCTGTGCTTGACCACTTAACTCTGCAAAGGCCATGTAAAGTGAGTGTCTGAATGGCTAATAAGTCTTTCACTGTATTTATCAATATTGTCACCTATGTGCATATCTATGCACATAGGTGAATATATTGATCTTTTAAATCAGGAAATCATAGAAGGTCTAGATATAGGAGTATTAGATATAGGACCAAGAAACATGTTTAGGGCAATGGATAAGATCCATAGTTTTAATTTATTTTGTCTTGTCTACACATGAAATTTGCACTGGTATAATGTTAGTTAAGCTGATAAAACTATTTTGGTTAAGCAAGTTCACACAGAGTTATATTGCTATCAGCTTGAATAACATTGCATTTCAGGGCTTGTGTTCACACAGCATCATGCCTCATCAATTTAGGGGCAATACAGTATGACTAGGAATCTCTGAGTCCCTCGGTTTGCTCCTTAGCTACCTGCATGCTAGGTAAACTTCTTGACATATTGGCATCTGAGGGAATTATGGGAGTAGAGAGGTTACAAAACCGTATCATGCCTTTTGTTGTATCCTAGAACTTACCAGTGCCTGCACTATATCCACGTTTATCTCACCAAAGCTCATTGTGGGCCAAAGAAATGCCACACTCTTGTCCATTACATTGGAAGAGCAAATCCTATTATATTGGAAACTGCGTCCCATGTGCCAGTTACTAGATAGCACAGGCAGAGAAGGATGTATCGTAAGCATAACTTCTATGGTCTGTTCTATGAATAGCTATACCCAGGGTTTAAAGCATTTGGGCCTGGCCAATCAGTACTAAATTGTGAAGAATAAAAGAAAAGAGTAAGCTAAGCAGATAATCTACCCATGTGAAATATAGGATGGAGGAAAATAAGGTAAGGAATTATGTTTCTGGATTTCTATGAATGCTATGTCTGCTCAATTTTTTGTTTATTTCTGTTGAAAACTAAATTCAGTGAAAAGTTGCCTCTTTTGAGAAATAATTTTGTAGATAATTTTCATTTACTTTGAAATGTTTTATTTTGAATGAAACATAAATGTGACTGAGTTTTGGTTTGGGGGATGGATGGTAGAAAATCTGTGCAATTTTTAAAAAACTCAATTCTTTTTATTTTTCTTTTCTTTCTGAAAAATATTTATGATGTTGCAAGCAGCTTTATTTGACACAGAAATAGATTTTTTTTTTTAAAGGATAATTTGAATCGAGTAATCCTTTCATGGATATGCCTATAGTGCTCCTAAGTGGAGTTCCCCAAATAGTCCACAGTAAGAGCTACAGGTATTGTGTTACTTTTATTGATGTTCAGTTTGACACTTGGGCTTTTTTCCTGGCTCTCATTTTTGTCTGCATTATAACTGATTAGACAAAGTATGATGGACAATTTCTTCACCTGATCTGTCTTGTTTTGTGTAGCAAAGTCTCAAGAAATTATTGGAATGAGAGGGAAGAGAGGGTAACACCTATCATTCATATGAAGACAATGAAAACGCTTCCACTAACTTCTACCAGGCAGGAATTTCACTCCAAAGGGTTCAGTGGACCTACAGAATTTCAGAGCACTGGAATTTCATTCTCATACAAAAAAGAATTTTCTGTTTGGAGAAGCTCCACTACTTCAGATTCTAATACAGGAAGACAGACAGATGTAAGACATGCTTTTTGACTTGAGCATATATTCCAAGCAAATTATTATCTATGAACACAGAATGTCTGGGGGGAAGAACTTCTGATCTAGCTATGCTTGTTTGTGCACAGATATGTTTGCAATCAAATGCATTCATTCACAACGAACCAAATCCACATAAATAATAATTCCTTCCCAACATTTGTTTTAACAAACCTCAGGACATAAATATTCATGGAAAAAAATGAAAAAAAATCAGTAAGTATTAGGTGCACGAATCCTGAGTAAAATTTGAGGGATATGTTTGCAAATAAGTGTTTACATTTTGACCTGATCCTGTAAGTACTAAATACCAGTTGTAAAATTTATTGTCATGAGTAGGAATCCCTCTGAACTTTATGGTAAGCATTACACCTGGAAAGTGCTTGATGGATCAGATCATCTGTAAATTATTGCATCTAAATTGGCTGCATTTTCCTAACAACTAGTAGCTTTATTTCTCAGAGAGCAACGTAATGTGCCCTATAGTCCTTAAAGAAAACACACTGTCTCCGCATCAGAGATTGGAAGTGTCACTAACACTACACTCCTATGCCAGAGACCATGATGTTGCTTCTGACCTGAGTGGATCAAGTGTCAGCTGATTTAAAAAAAATGTGATTAAGACTGTTCTGCCAGCTGAGCTGTGGGGCCAACAGAATGGATTGATTTATTTTTTGAAAGAAACCATGAGCAAGAATCAGAAAATGCAGTGGCAATAAAAAAAACCAAGTGAGATGAGAGAGACTTTCACACTCTATGATTAGGTTTTGGGTTTTTTTGTAAAAACAGCTGTAGTAGGAAAAAATTAGAATGAGTCCTGGGCAGAGCAAAAAACAGTCAATAGCCTTGTATAGAATAACTTCTATTTATTGCAGTGTAATATTCAAATAACCATGCCATCAAACAAAGTTGCTAGAAATTAATCCTTGTGGTGAAGGCTTTGTTTAATTAGGGATTTCAGAATAGTACAATCCTTCATGTTTTTACCTTCAAGATACAGAAAAGTGGTTTTCTTCAGATATTTAAACTCAAAGGGTGTGTCTAGATCAGCATGGATGTGTGGCATAAGGTGCTCCATACACTGCATATGCAAGCGTTCCCCAAGCTGCTAGCAGCACAGGGTAGTTTTATTGACCCTGGGAGATCTTGGGATAAAAAAAAGCCACACCAAAAAAAAGAGGGGTGGCGCATGTGAGGGCAGTGTGCAGTGCCCAAAACTGGAGCCTAGCTGGCTAGAGCCACACTCCAGCTGCTGACCAAGCTTTCTCCTGCAGCTACAGCCCTGAGAGACCCCCAGGACCCCAGGTAAGGGTACTGGGGCCAGTACACTTGCTGGCCCCAGCCTCCCCTGCCCCAGCCTGAGAAAACTGCTGTGCACCAGAGTGCATGTGACATGGGTGTTCCCTGGGGACAAGTAGCAGCGGCACAAGATATGCCACTATTGCTTATCCCTGGGGAAACAAATGTCTGCTCTTGTCTGAATGTGTGCAAAGATACGTAAAGGCCACAATCATTCTTAAGTACTGCAAGATTCCTGAAATCTTGGACAATACCTACAGTTATATTTAGAAATAATTGTCACACTGCATCAGATCATGTCCATATTTGACATCAAGTTAAGTATACTATCTCTGAGAGCAACCACTACTAGACACTTGGGTGCATCTACACATGCATTTTAATGCACATTAGACTATTTTAATACACATTAAAGTGGCACTACAAAAACGTGGGCATTTATAGATGTGCTCTGGGAGGTTGGGGTGGGGACTTTAATTAACACAAGTTCTGAGAGCTGTGCTAATTAAAAACACCCAGAGCATCACTTGTATCAGTGTACCCGTGCTGAAAAATGGCCATGGGGCACTTTGAACTAAAGCTCATCGAACGAGATTTAGTTTAAAGCACCCTGCCATCATTATTCAGCATGGGGACACTGATACACATGATGCAAGAGTCTGCTGGAGCATGGTAATTACTATGGTCCAGCATATTTGATTACAGCCTGTAATTACAGTGCATTGGAGCAGCCTTCCTGCATGTATATAGGAGCCTTGTGCCATTTAGTTAATGCACATTAAAGTAGGCTAATGTGTGTTAAGCATCATTTAAAAACCATGCCCTTTAGTTAATGTGCGTTAAGACAGGCTAATGTGTATTTTCTTTAGGGCACTTTTACATGTGCTCTGGGGCTGGTGGCAGGGTGGCACTTTAATTAGAAAAGCTCTGAGAGCCTCTCTAATTACAGTGCTGCTGTGTCTCATGTATCAGTGTCCCTGTGCTTCAAAATGGCAGTGGAGGCGCTTGAACTAAAGCTTGTTTGACTGCTGATACACAAGATGCAGGAGACTGCTGGAGAATGATAATTGCTTTGTTCTGACATGATGCAATTAGAGTGTGTAGGAGCAACTTCCATACACATGTACAGGCACCCTTAGGGCTCCTATATACATGCAGGGAGATTGCTCTGATGCACTGGAATTACAGTGCGTCGGAGCAGACTCGATTAATTGAGTCTGCTAGAGTGTATAAATTGACACACTCTAGCAGCCCTGCGCATCACATGTATCAGCGGCACAGCATACCTCTGCACTCAGGAAATGGCATCGGTGACCTTTGAAATAAAACATGTTCAATGTGCTTTAGTTTAAAGCACACCACCAACATTTTCTCAGTACAGAGGTGTGTTGCGCTACTGATACACATGCTCCATACACGGCACTGCGCACTTTTAATTAATGCAGCTCACTAATTAAAAGTGCCTGGCACTGTGTTGGCAACACACATAAAAATGCTCTCAGGGACTAGATTTAATGCGCATTAACTAAAGCACGTTAATACACACTCACTGTGGAGGAACGCATAAACTGTTTATGAGCATAAAGAAAATGGGTAATGCATGTCTGCAGAAGATGTTTCTGTGAAACCCATATCCTTAACGCTGGGTTAATACAAACCTAGACTTTCTTATTATTCAGATAAATAACACATTCTTGATTTCATAAAATAATGTACATCGTCCTTACATAAGCCAATTGAAAACCACGTTTCCTGTTGGATTCACCAATACCTGACAGATTCCATGATTGTTGAATTTCACTGTAGTGAAAGCTCATGTACACTAAGTTGTTATATTGTACTGCCCTTTCTCTCTGAAAGCAAGTGGTCCTTCATTCACTCTGAAGATTGCCAATCTGCATAGCTGCTATTCCTGTAACATACTCTGCTATCTCATTTAGATAATATGTAAAACTACAAACCTTGGACCTGATTTTCTGTTCAGAAAGATGAAGTTAGCTGTATGACTCTGAAGTCAAGTAGAAGTCAGGGTAGATTTTCACTGTATAGACTAACCAAAGTAGATGATATATAGAGATGGAGATAGAAATAACGATAGAGATAGGACAAGCTTTTGTAGGTTGAAGCTCACTTGTTATACATTTTGTGTGTTTATTAAGTTTGTGCAAAGTGGTTGTAAAATATTACCATTCTGATTTAGTTATTTTTAACTAAATCAGAATGCGTACCAATGTAGCAGTAGGGGAAAGGATGAGACAGGCCCAGTGGAATATCTGGGTCTTGTCCTTATAACACTGCTCAAAGTCAAGCTTTTTCAAACAAAAGAGCTGGCTACATTCCTGACATAACCTAGCTCATTTTAGGGTGTTTCCACAGAAATAAATTTGGCCCAATTCATTTATTGCATTTTAAATACCTTAATATTTTGGTCTACCTCAACTCTACCTTTGAAAATATTTTTCAATTGTAGTTTTATGTTCGTTGTATGATGAACATTATTTTTTTTCTGTGCCCAAGGAAGCATAATTCCAAGAATGCTGCTATTGAATTCACTATTTAGTTCATGGGGACCTCACACATTATTTTTGGAGTGTGGTTCACATACTTTAAAATAAATTCCACAGTCATGGAGTTCTTCAATCAGGTCCTGTTTTTTAAAAAAGTCTGAGAAATGGGTGATAGCACCTTCTCCTCTGTTGATAATTATAAGCCTATTTTGGGGCTCATTTTAACACCTTTTCCACCATTATGTTAAGGCCTTTTTATACTGTTTTGGTAACCTAAACTGGCCATAAAGTAGGCATATATGATTAGCCTCACATTACGGTGCCTTTACACTGCTACAGTTGTGTCAAGCAGCCCTAGTGTAAATGAGAATCAAGGTCCTTGTGTGCCTCTATAATATGATTTATTACAACAGAATATTCACACAATTAGATTAATACTTTTAAAACAGTCATGAAGGAGCTCCACAGTCTAAGGCTGGCCACCAGAACATTGAAAATACCTAAAGATATAGTAGCTTTAGAAAAGATGTGTGTGTATGTGTACTTTTTAAGAGCAGGAAGTTCCATGTAATCCTGTATAATCTTCATGGTTTTCTTTGATAGATCTCAGATATAATCTCTATTCCATCCTCCTATTTTTATTAAAGCACAGCCAGGTTACTTGCTACCCTTTCCCCTCTCTCCATAAATGTTTTTGCATTACTAAGGATAAATTATATCACTAATAAAGAACTTAAAAATAATGTTGACCTCCATACAAATAAATAGAGTGTTGTATTAACATTTAGCTATCAATCCTTCTAAGTTTTCCTTTTGATCCTTTTTATGGCTAGCTGAGGAGGAATGTACTTGAAGTGTTATTCAGTTTAAATACATTACTATGATCAGACTTACACTATCATCACTTGAAAAGTTTGGAATGATCTAAGAGTCTTTTCAACTATTGATTTATGTTTAATAATGGCTCTATCAGGAAAATAGTCAAAACTTCATTATTTTCTACATTTTTCCTTTAAATCATTTGTATTAACCATGAGTGGTGACTAAATACTTAATGCTTGAGATCTCTGTCTCCCTTCTTTCCTCCACCTCCCTTACATAATACACACATTTGCAGAGGTTGTGATTTTTCAGTCCCAGATGTTGAGCAAAAGCAGAATGCAGTGAGGTCAAATCATGCTCCCATTGATTCAAGTAGGAAAAAATCCAGCTCAGAATGTCTTCCATGAAATCCTGAATAAAGAAAAAATATGTATTTTCTTTTCTAATGCTGTTCACTTGAAGGAGAAAGAAGAGTAAAAGAAACATAAATATTTTTGTAAAAGGACTATTCCACTTGTGCACTTTATTGTGTTCCTTTTCCATCAAAATGCACTATATTTTGGATTGAAGCATAGACCATAATACAATTTCTGACAGTGACGAGCAAAGGAGTCCAAGGTTGGAAGGATGTATATTTCCAAAATTGACCTGTAAATAAGAGATCTTTGGCTTTTGGGTAACCAACTTAAAATTTAAAAGGTAGATTATTCTCATAAGCCATCTTTTTCCAGTGATACTACACATACAGGTTTTAAACGTATGTCTGGAAATATACGGTCTTAGGGTATTCCGACAGTTCTGGCTCTGCCTTGGAAGCACAAGAGAGAATTATACTGGGAAGCATTTTATTTGGCTCAAAAATAGTATCTTGTATTTCCAGTTCAAAAAAATCTGGAGGGTTTGAGATAATATGGTACAGGGAAGGGAGGGGAAGCCTCTATATGAACCAGTTCATTGGTCCCTGGTTTCTGTTCTCTTTTTGTCACACACAGTTCTCATCCCTTTAATTCCAGTTTTATTTCAGGTTTCCTTCCAACATCACCATTTGTATTGATTACCCTTCATTCAGCAAATGTACAGAGGTCTCCAATGGCCTAATTTATACTGTCAAATAGCCATTCTGGACTCAAGACTCCCCACAGCACCTTACATTCATATGCCATTCTTACATCCTTGGGTGAATAAGTTACACTGTTGCGTCATGTAGTGTTCTGTGGTCCAGTTTTGTGAAATAAAGAGCATGTAATCATTAGGATTAGGGAAAGGAGCCATACTTGAACAGAACACCCAATAGCTCTCATGATTTGTTTCATAACTTAACATGTTTATTTTGCCCAGGATACCACGGTCTTCCTCAAATTCCCTTCCTCCCAAATACCCTGAATGGAAGTTTAAACAGAATTAAAATGCCAATAGATTTGATTTCAGTATACATTGTAAGATATGTTATATTAAGTTAAAAGTTCAATGATAGTTCTCTGAGTTTCAATATTAATTAAATTCAGTACTAATACTGAAAATACCAAATTACAAATACCAAAATACCATTAATACTGAAAATACCAGAAAGACTTTGAATTTAAGGCAACCCCAATAATTAGAATATATATATAGAAAATGATAAATTTGTTAAAATTTTCCATGTATAGAATCTAATTATTGGAGGTATTAATATAATCATCTGAAATTTGTCCCTCACCACTGATGGGGAAAGCAACAGTGTCTCTTGCCCCTTGCCCTCTTACTATCCCATACTACTTGCCCTGCACAAGACCTGCCTCCTGCCACCTGTTCCCCTACCATTTGCCTCCCCTTGGTGTTTTCCCCCAGCCACTTGCTCCCTTCTGCAACTTGTGCCCTGAATACTTGTGCCCCTGCCACCTGACTCCCTGGTGCTTCTTATCTTATGTGATTGCTTGTGGTTCTGGTTCCAGCAAGGCATCAGTGGTTGCAACAGCTCCAGATCTAGGTCTGGCCCTTGCCCTTGGCCTGGGTTAGGGCTGAAGATGGAGACAGAACTGCTCTTTTGCCACTGTATTATTTTCCCTGTGATTCCGCCATCCTGCACTATGCAGTCTTCCATGGGTGACTGGTACCTCCCAAGTCTGGGAGGGGACCAGATTGCCAACTGGAGGGTGGGTCCCCTGCAGCTGATCACTGAGCCAGTAGCAGAACCAGAAGTGTACTTCTGCTGGCACTTCTGGTTTTGCACCTGGTGCTTCCAGGGGGTGCATAGTCGATCATGACCCCCTATGTGTCACCATTGCAGTCTTCCCTCCCCTCCCATCCCTGCACCCTTCCACACACTGCAGTCTTCCCTGTGCTCCCCCATCACTGCCCCAACAATGCATGATCTCTGGGTTGGGACTGGAGCCAGAGCTGCAGCAGCTGCCTGCCCCAGCTGTACTTGCATCCAAGATGAGGTTTATTTTCCCTCCAAGTTGAATGAGGAAAAAAACCGTTGGACTGGATTTAAATAAATGCATATATTGTATATAGAGATAAAATTAGCTTGGGATGGCAGCTGACTTGATAGAAATCCATTTGAAGATTTCATTGCTGATTTGAAGAATTGGTAAAGGTGTTTTTCCAATTCTCCCTTCTACACTGTCTTAAATATTTGAAAACAGTTAATAATAAGAAAAAATGAATTATGTTTGCCTGTGTGATACAAGCATAATACATGCAAAGCAAAAATATAATTATTTTTGTCCAAAAAGTAAATATCTCAGCTTTAATACCTACAAGCTGCAATTATTTGCATTTAATAAGGAAACATGATATTTTATTTCCTCTTGATAGCTGTATTCTCTATTTATAGTGGATTAAAAGCAGACAAGACAAATGGCCTCCATTATGAATGGTTTTATATCACTTTGTTGAGTTGAATTTGCTAATCAGAAGAGGAGAAAAAGAAACTCTTATTCTTGGAAGTCATATAAATGGATGATAAGAGAAGGTAAAGGGACTATGCCATAGCAAGAATGGAACAGTAGGACAGAGCATCTATACCCATCTCAGTGGGCATGTCTACATGAGACTCGATGTAGCCATAGTGGTGAGCTACAGCAATGACAGTGTTAGAGGGCATGAACCATGACACAGCTGATACTGTGCAGTAGCTCATTGCTACTGTGCAGTAGGGTTGGAAATGACTCGCGTGCATAGGCAACACATGCTGCCCAAGGCTGGGGGGGGCACAGCAACTGCCCACAGACAGTAGCAGCGGTGTCAGCAGTGGGGGTGTGGTGGCGGCAAGTGAGGACCACCCACAGGTGGCCACGCTGACATCAGTGGCAAGGGCAGGTCGAGCAGGGACCGCCCCCAGGTGTTGGTGGCAGAGGTATCCCCCCATAGCCGATTGCCAACTCAGGGGTGGGGCCCGCGGTCAGACACCGAGCCTGTGGCACTTTTCAGGGGGGCACCAATGCTCCGCCTGCCCCCCCCCCGCCTGTCACCTAAGCCAAGACTGCTCACTTTCAGGGGGAGACACGTGCACCCCTGTGAGCCCCCTACGCATCGCCTATGCCCGTGTGGCACCAGAACTGCACAGTACTGGCGGTTACTGCACAGTCATTTAGTACTTGCTTTAGCACTTTGCTAAGTTTTTCAGACAGAGAAATTTGCAGCCTACATCCCTTGCCCAGGAGAAACTCTCCCATGAGACACTACGTCACAAGTGCGAAGTACCTGTGCTAAGTACAGTGCTAAATGACTGTGCAGTAACTGCCAGCCAGTAGTACATAGTCCCAGCACCACATGAATCATTTCCAAACCTACTGCACAGTAGCGGTGGCATCCTGGTTCGTACATACACCTTCTTCCATCAAAATCAATGTAGTTTCAAGTTTAGGAGTAGCATTCCAAAGGGAATCCCAGAATGAAGCCAACTTGACAGCCCATTCTCAGTTTGTGTGTCGGAAGACCCATTGCCAAAATTAATAAACATCAAATCAGATGAAAAGCATGTGACCTAGGAATAAAAACAACATAAATTATTAAAAGAGGATCTTTTTCTGTGATGCTGGAATCATTTAAGCAAAAATTAAGACCTGAAGCTCCATGAGTCAGGCTTAAAAGAAAATGGAAATCAGACAAAGAAATTTTCACCCTGCCCTCCTTACTCAGGAGCAACTCTCCCAGTTGAAGTTGCCCCATGGAAATCCTCCGCAACTAGAGAAATAAAGCATTACTTGCTCTACCTGCACAGGACTAGAATAAGTGCAGATAGTAAGCCAGTGATTTTTACCCAGGGTGCCAGGGCAATCTGGGATGCCATGTGATTCTTCTAAGCTTGCTGTGGGGTGCCATTCTATAACAGCACTGTTAGGTGTGCAAACACCTATACATGATTCACAAGATAAACCCAGAAATTTCAGATAGGAATCTAAAGTGTAAAAATTCTGACTTGTTTTGTCTTTCTCGGTGTGTCCAGATGGGCACACATCTGTGTTTTGCAGCGCTGCACATGAAGGCATTTGCTGTACTGCTAATTTGCAGTGCAGTGGGGTTTTTTGATACCAGGAGATCCCAGTATCCAAAACACTTACACCGAAAGAAAGGGGGTGGTGCACGTGGCAGCATGTACTGCCCAATACCAGAGTCTGGCTGGCTGGAGCTACCCTCTGGCTGCTGGCCAGGCTCTGCATGCCTAGATTGCCACTTCTGGTACTGCAGGTGGCCCCCAGAGCCTGTGGTAAGGCTTTTGGGGCTAGCCCAGGTGCTGGTCCCAGCCTCCTGTACCCCAGCTGGGATAACTTGCCATGTGTCAGAGCGCACGTGCACCGGCATTTCCCAGGGATAAGTAGCAGTGGCACAACTATGTGGCACTGCTAATTGTCCTTGGGGAAATGCACATACGCACTCATTTGGATGTGCCCTCTGAGTTCTTTGCAACAGAAGAATTGCTGTATTATTTTTATGTATTAAAACAATTTGAAGTTAATAGTTGGCATTCTCTGGGGTGCCTTGTGTCTAATGAGGGTGCCTTGAGAAACACAAGGATACTATGAGCCTAAAAAGGTTGAGAACCTTGGTGCTAAAATGATGACCATTATACTCTCAAATTATTGCAAAACTGGGCTCACTAGGAGTAATCTAGCTATGCTTAGTCTGGAGAAAAGGATGTTAAGGAGGAATGTAATAGCAGTGTCCAGCTATTTGGAAGGCTGCTATAAAGAAGAGATTAAACAGCTGTTCTTTCTTGCTACAGAGGGCAGGGCATGAAGCAATGGATTTAAATTGTAGTAAATTAGATTTAGATTAAATCTCAGGAAAAACTTCCAAACTGTAAGAACCAAGGACAATGGAACAAGCCGCTCGGGGAAGCTGTAGCATCACCTTCACTGAAGGTTTTCAAGAGACTAGATAAGCATCTGTGTGGGATGCTTTAGGCAGACAGCAACTTGCATCTGTGCAAGAGCTTGGATTAGATGACCTTTAAGGTTCATTTCAACTTTATGATTCTCTATCTCTCTAGCAAAAAATAGAATAGCAATTTGATGGAGAATAGGAAGGAACTAAGCATTGGATAAGTAGAGTGATGAACAGACTGACCAAAGCCTTCAGCCAAAGGGATTAAAGGGGTTGAAGACATTAAAACAGCCACCAGGTAGGAAGGAGCATTTAGAAGTATGTAATGTTTTTGGGGTACCTTTCTGTTATTTTTAAGCATAGTGTGTCCTTGATCCCTGCATGTTATCCTTTTATTATTATCATAGTATTATTAGTTTACCCTTTTCATTTAATTGAACTGTAAATCATGATTCTTTGATCTGTGTGTGAAAGTTTAAATGAAGCAGCCATGAAAAACTATTTGACTATTCTCTAGGGACTAATAATCTTGTTTTATGGATTAAATGGCAAATAAAATATAATTAGACTAATGGGTAGCTGAGTAGATTTGGGGTGTAGGCTGATATTCACGATAATTTTATAAAGCAGAATGAAGCTCATGTTCTGGAAAATGCATGAGATTGGAGCACCATATAAGAGCATTGCTAAGAACTTTAATAAAGCTCACTTTGTTAACCTTGACAAATATAAATCATATGTTGTTATAGTAGGCTTGTAGCTTTATATGCAAACAGACATTTTAAAAATTGACCCAGATTCATAGATTAGAATGGATTGTTGCATCCATTTAGATTGACTTGCCATATAGCACAGGCAATAGTGTTTTCCTGAATTAATTGTCTGAACTAAAGCATAGCTTTTAGAAAAAAACATCCACTCTTGATTTAAAGACTGCCGGTGTGACAGAATCTACTGCAAGGCCTGGTAACTTGCTCCAATAGTTAATTACATACATTGTTAAAAATGTGCACCATTTTTCTATTCTGAATTTGTCTAGTGTCAATTTACAGCCATTTGATCTTGCTGTACCTTTGTTTGCTGGATTGAAGAGCCAATTATTAACATTTTTTCCCTATGTAGGATACTTCCAGGTTCTGATTAAATCACCCATTTTCTTAAATAAGGTAAATAGATTGAACTGGAGGGTCCCTCCCCCCCCCAATCTCCCCATTTTCCTATCTTATAATAATTTTTAGTCCTCTCCAATTTATTAGCATACTTCTGGAATGCTGGACACCAGAACTGGATGTAGTCTTCCAGAAGCAGGATCATGCCTATCCAAACCATGTCATACAAATCCTTCTCTAAACTATTACTAAAACTATACAATCAACCCTGTCACCTAGCCTGCCACAGATAAAGCAGGGGGACAGTGGTGATTAGTACCCTGATGCTGCAAGGGTTGTTAAAATACTCTTGAGAGATCCAAAGAATAGGGCCATGTCCCCTACTATGGAAGAAGTCAAACCCCTTCAAAGTGTATATCAATCTGACCATAAAGGAAAATTCCTTCCCGACTCCAAATGTGGTGACTGGTATGGCCCTGAGCTGAGATGCAAGCCGATCTAGGTAGGAACCACTGAGTTTTAATCCCAGTAGGAACACTGATACAATCTATTCAAAATCCCTAATCTTGACTGCAGCCAACACACAATGATTCTGAGACAGAAGCAAATAATTGGTACTCTCTCGCAGTCAAGGATGATTCTCTTCCATGATTGTCTTATCTGTGGACTGACAAGATGGCTGACAAAGCCATTTCAAGGATTGATGGCCACTGTTGCAACTGAGGCATGTGGGGTGGGTGGGTCTGGAGTCTTGGTTTGGTCTGCAACATGCTGTTTTGGCCACCCCTGCTGTTGTTGTGATGCTGTTGCCATGTGTTGTTTCAAAATACTGAAAGCCTTGCAGCAGACTCTTCCTCCATTTGGGGTGGTCCTGGTTTAGAGTCTCCCATGAGTTGATGTTACATTTTTTCAAGGTGGCCTCAGGGACATCTTTGAAGCACTTTCTCTGCCCTTCTTTTGAGTGTATGCCTTGACTGAGCTGGAAAAGTACAAGTTGCTTTGGGAATCTGGAGTCAGACATCTGGATGATGTGGCTGTCCCAGCAAAGTTCAGGTTGGACGGTCATCACCTCTATGCTCATGCTGTTTGCTTGCAAGAGGACATTAACATTGGTGCATCTGTCTTCCCACTGGACTTGAAGATTCTTCTGCAAGCAGCATTGATGGTACTTCTCCAGCAACTTGCAGTGTCCCCTGTATGTTGTCCACATCTCTACTCCATACAGTAAGGTGGAAATTACTACTGCTTGATAAACATGAGCTTGGTTTTGGATCTGATGTCATCATCTTCAAACATCTGATTCCTCTGGTGTTCAAAGGATGCACTTGTACATTTGAGGAAATGTTGGATTTCTTCACTGATGTCAGCCTTCTGTGAGAGATGGCCTCTAGAATCTCACCATTAATCTGAATTACCAGAGCTGGGGATTGCTCATGAAAAACTTGTTGATGGAGGACCATAGTACTCTAAATGTTAAACATCAGTCCCATTTTCTTCTATGCCTTAGTAAAGATGTTTATAATTGTCTGAAGGTCTGATTCCAAGTAAGCACAAATTATAGCATCATAAGAATACTAGAGCTTGATGGTTGAGGTTGGGCTAATCTTGGTATTGGCTCAGAGTTGGCTGAGATTAGGAAGGGGGTCAGCCAGATGTGAGGTGCCCCCAGGGAGGCACTTGGAGCCTGGAAGGTGGTCAGGCACATTAAGGTGGGTGGCTCAGCACAGCAGCACCCCCTTCTGGCCCGCCACAGACAAAGGCTGCAGTGGAACAAGATCTCCAATTGTCTTAGTCTCCTTGCCACTGGATCAAGGTCCCATTCGGTCAAGAACCATGTGGATGCTGATGTGCAGCCTTTTATCATTTATATCAGCTGCTTCTGGACCCTCTCTAACTTCTCCATGTTCTTTTTAACATGTGGAACCCAAAACTGTACACAGTATTCTAAAGGAGGACTAACCAATGCTGAATAAAGAGATGTTATCATCTTCCACATCTTGCACCTAATATTCCTATTAATACAGCCCCAAATCACATTTGCCTTCTGTGAAGCTGTGTTACACTGCAGATGCATATGGAGTTTGTGATCCATCAAGACTCCTAGATTCTTCTCTATCGTGATGACATCCAACCAGTTGTCACCATTTTATATTTCTCTTATTTATTATTCTTGCTGTGGTACAGCACCTTGTATTTTTCAGGACTGAACTTCATTGTGTTGGCTCAGCTTTCAGCTCAGCTTTCCAGTCTGACAAAATCCTTCTGAGTTGTGCACCTGCCCTCCAGTGTGTTTGCTATCCTTCCCAGTTTTACATCATATGCAAATGTGTTCATAAAGCTCTGCACCCGCATCAGAATTGTTAATAAACACATTGAACAGCATTGGACTCAGGACAGACCCCTGTGGGGTTTCACCCAGAACCTCCTACAATTCCAACAGAGTTCCATTTATAATTACCCTTTGCTTATGGCTATTGAACCAGCTTCTTATCCACCTTATAGCACTTTTCTCTACCCCACATGTCTCCATTTGTTAATGAGAAGGTCATGTGGGACTGACAAAACCTTGCTTAAGTCCAGATACACTATATCCACTGTATTCCCTTCACCTATTCAGCTAGTCTGTGAAAGAGATCAAGACTGCTTGGAAAAATGTGTTCATAGTAAATCCATGCTGGCTTCTTGTAATCAGATTTTTCTTCCAGATTCTTACGAATGGATTTCCTTATGATATGTTTCAATTACTTTCTGTGTAGTAAGGTGAGGCTAATGGGTCTTTGTTCCTCAGGTTCTCCATTTGCCTTTTTTAGAGAGAAGCACTATGCTGCCCATTTCCAATCCTTTGGCACCTTGCTTGTCTCCAATGACTTTATAAATACTTTCTTCCAAGAGTTCCAAAGCATCCTGTGCCAGTTCCTTCAGCACCCTGGTGAAGCTCATCAAGGTCTGCTACTTGAAATTCATTCAGACCCATCAAAAGCTTGCTGACTGTCTTTTTTAATCCCTTAGTTTATCCCTTTCCTTATCCAATTAATCTTAACTGACTGTCTCTAGCTTAACGACAGACAAAGTAGCTGTTGAGCAGCTCCACCTTCTTTGCATCTTCTGTTAAAAGTTTGCCCTGGCTACTGAACTGTAAACCCAAAGTTTCCTTGGTCTTTCTTTTCTAGACAACATATTTATACAACTTCTTGTTTTTAACTTCCCACAATAGCTGAATCTTATTTTTTACCATTGCCTTCCTAACTTTGTCCCTGGAAGTTCTTGCTATTTTCTGGTATGCTTCCTTAGTGACCTGTAGGCTCTCCTTTTGCCTTTGAGACATCCTAGAAGCTCCTTTTGCAGCCAAATTAACCAGAAGCAGGCAGGAATTCCACTTCCCTTATATGGACATGTCAGGATAAATTATATTTCATGTTCACAGGTCTAACTGGCATTTACAAAATTGTAACAGCAATTCTGGGGACTTCCATATTGTTTGGACTCTATTTGTACCAATAGAGGAATAGGATTGGCTGTATACCTGCTGGATGTAAAATGATGTAGAAGGATATGGACACTTCCCACACTTGTGTTAGTGCCCTAACAATTAGCATACTCCCATGTTATTGTATGATGGTTAGGGCACTAGCCTGAGGGAAGAAAGTTGACTTCTATATATACCCTCCATCACCCAGCTGGCACTTGGAACCTACATCTTCTGCTTGTTGGAAAAGTGCTCTAATCACCAAACCACAGGCTAGACATTAACCAGAGTGCTTTACCTCCTCCTCTTGAAGCTTGTCTAAGGCACCTTAGATTTCATATTCATTAGATTAATTGAATATATGACACTTGGGACAGGAGCCCAGGTCAGGCACTGCTCCCTTCCAGAGTATCATCTGTCTCCTTGATCCACCCTCTCTCTGACAAGCCTGACTTCTCCTCATCCCCACATCTGACCCTTCTGGCTGTCCAATTGTCCAGATTTAAGAGGAAGGCTGGAGAGTGCTCTGGGTAATGCCTTGCTAATAGTTTGCTCATTCAAGAACTTCACTAGGAAGCAGGAGATATAAGTTCCGTCCTCTGTAGGCTCAAAACTTGGTTCTTCCACTTTCTGGGTAAATGCCATAGCCACCAGGCTATCAGGTTAAAGGGCTGGGAGAGTTCTCTCTCCTCCAACAAACAGATGCTGTTTTTAGTTGGCTTCTCTACAACTAAAGTTTCTGGATTTACTTGCCTTTACATGTGTATCCCCAAGTATTCTGTGTAGCTACCTACACAGCCAAAGTGCAGCTTTACTGGATATGTTAAGGAGAGAAGCACACAGTGGGTGAGTCTAAAGGTTGCCCTACAGTGACATAACAATGTGCTACATCACCATACAGCATACTACAGTGACATAGTGATTACATGGGTCTACATGTGATTAGCAGCTACATCACCATAGTGGCATGCAACCGTACTTTAGTCCACTGCTACAATTAAGTAGTGGCAAAATCTAACTGAACACTGTGCGCACAGAGCAGTATGGTCAGTTACTTTCGGAAGTACCAAAGCACGGCACCATAGTAATATCACCATACAGCAATGCGTAGATGCACTCAGTGAGTTTAACCATATGGAATCCAAGCCGTGCATAAGTGCCACAAGCGGCAGTAACATGACTACAAAAGTACCACTTAGACAATACAAGGCAAAAAGGATTTATCTCCCCTGTACTTAGAACAGGGAGTAAACACTGAGCGCATGTATCCACTAAGATGATTTCTACTTTGCCTTCCAGGAACATGCAGCTCTCCCATTCATTTCAGAACAACACTGAGAAGCATTCAGAGAAAGAAGTGCATGGCTGTCCATCCAAAGAGGAATATTAAGTTGTGCTAAAAGGCCTCTCTCAGCTCAGAATCTTACTTCCCCTGAACTACATTTGGCACATGCATTGTAGAAGGGTTACTTTTGACTAATGCAGACTCAACTTCTTTGTGGGCAATAGTAAGAACCTCTTTAAATAGCCTAATGGTTAAGGTACCTACCCAGGACATGCCCCTCCTCAGAATCAAGGGATTTTAACATGTCCCATGCCCCAGTGTACTATGGGACTATTGCCCACCAAGCTATGGGGTAGACTCCAGGGGCACATCCAAACGAGCCCACACATGCCTCTTGCAACATCTCAAAGCAGTTTGAGAAACTGCAAGAAGCACGCTAGATACAAAAAAAGTTCCCTGCACTGCATATTTGCAGCACAGGCTCAAAATTTGATACCTGAAAATCCAGGTATCAAAAAGAACACCTGAAGAAAAAAACAGGGCAGGGCATGGTCCTGGCAACCAGAGACTGGGACCCTCCAAAAAGATGTTCCAGTAGCTGGCCAGAGTGTCTCTATGCCTGCCTCTTGCCCTGATGCTGCAGAACACTGCTTGCCGTGTGGGGCAAACAGCAATGCAGGCTGCGGCAACCTGGCCCTGGGCTCCGTTCTAGCTAAGTAAGGGACGGGGGGG
>NW_005841900.1:3522382-3522925 GCF_000455745.1 Alligator sinensis | reverse complement strand
CCCACCCCAGCTGACACCATTGGAGTACTCAGGGCCCTCCTGGCACAACCCCCCACACAGCACAAGGCAGTGCAGCATGGGGCAGCATGGCATGGTCCTGGCTATCTGGCATCTGGCAGTGCCTGTGCCACATCACACAGGGCCATGCACCTTTGGGCAGCTCCGGGCTGCTCAGGCTCTCACCTGGGGTCTGGCCCCACTTGCAGGGACCATGTGTTGCACTGGGCAAGGTCCTGCCTCCATGGGCCCTGCACACTGTCAGGCCAGGCTGGTTCCATGGAGGCAGGACCCAGCCTGGCACAATACACAGTCCCTGTGAGCAAGGCCAGGTCCTAGGTGACAGCCCAAGTGGCCCGGGACTGCCTGAAATTGCATGGCCCCACACTGCACTGAGCCAGGCTAGACCTGCAACACATGCCACAGGTAGTGCTGGGTCTGAGGCGGCTGGGGCCATGCCACACCATGGCAGGGTCCGGCTGCACTGGGCCCTGAGTGCCCCATGGCTGCTGCTTCTGTGGGGGAGGGGGCTGTGGGCCCTGCTGG
>NW_005841900.1:3509628-3522372 GCF_000455745.1 Alligator sinensis | reverse complement strand
GGGGGGGCTGCACCCTGTGGAGGGGCAGGGGCCCACCCCTCCTGAGCAGTTCTCCCACTAAGCCCCCCCATACCCACAGTTCCCCTACAATCCACCCATACCATCCACATCCCCAAGACACCTCCACAAAACCTTCACCCCCATACCCAGCCACAAACCCCTGAACAAGCCCCATACCCTCAAACCTCACCCCCACAAACCCTACACCCACCCACAAATTCCCTCACCCCCCTCCCAATTGCTTTACACTTGTAAATATACCAATAAAACATTGCCCAACTGATCTTTCTCTATACAGTGGTGTTTTGTTTTAATAGTGGAAGAACACTATTTTGGTTTTTTTAATGAGAGAATTTAGGTTTTTTATCAGAATATTTGCAATTTTTAAACAGGGAACACCAGGATCTCTACTGGTGAGACAATGGTGAGACCTGTGCAAAGGAGCCTGTCCAGGGCCAGCACTGGGGACCCAGCTGGAGGGCAGATGAGGTGGCTGACCTCTTGGCCATTTGGGGCCAAGAGACAGTTCAAAACAGGCCACCACAAGGAGCACATCTTCTAGGTGATAGCTGACCAGATGGCAGAGTGGAGGCACCTATCCGGGTCTGACAGGCATGCAGCCGTGGGTCCTCAGGTCCAAGAGGGCTGATGCTGTTGCAGGTGGCAGCAGGTCACAGCCAGGCAGCAGCCCCCAATACGAGACTGCTGCAGTGAGTAGAGGGGGCAGGGACCAGTCCAGGTAAGGGCTGCTTCAACAGTTCAGCTGGCACAAGGGGTAGTGTCCCCAGATACCAACTGGCTGGGCCTCAGATCTAACATGATTTGGATTCAGTTGTTCAACTGCTGGGCCTCAGAAGCCCTGAGCTTCTCACCAGGGCAGCTTTTATACTGCTGGGGCCAGCACAGGTTCTGTTCCCAACTGCCAACCCCCCTGGCTGCAGATCTGAGAGGGGCTGGGCATGGTCATTTTGCCCCAAATGGCACAACTTGCCCCACACCAAAGTGCATGTCCAGGCACATGCGCTGAGGCAAAAAAACCCAGCACAAGTTTGTGCTGCTCCTATTTGAGCTGCTACAAGTGCACATGCCTAAATGTGTGGACGAACCCTAAGTGTCCACAGTAGAGTTGAATTCTAACAAAATAGAAATGGAGGCAACTGCCTTTGGTGCAACACTGAATCAGTTCCCAGCATGTAAAGTAGGAACAGACTGAGTCACATATAGTGAAAATGTAGTCAGTCTTATAAGACATTTTGTCCATATACATGTGATTGTTCTTGGTTGTATGATCTTATATTTCATTATATTAAATGCATATGGATTGCTTGTGCATATCTCTCCAAGGATTCTACATTATTCTATATTAGTAACTTGTCCTCTGCATTATTTACTACCCCTTATATCTTTGTGCCAAATGCGAACTCTGTTGATAATTATTTTGTTTGCTTCTAGACCATTGTAAAAATATATTAAATAGCAGAAGACCAACAACTGATCACTGCAGGACCAAACTACGAATACAACCACTCAATGAAAATATTTTTTCAGTCTAGTCAGTTAGCCAAATTTTTATTTATTTTATGTCTGTTGTATTAACTTTGTATTGTTCTACTCCTTTAATCAAAATATCATATGGTACCAAGTCAAATGCTTTAAACAAGCTAAGTATATTATATCAACACTATTGCCTTTATAAACTGAACTTGTAATGTCATAAAATATATATATATATATTAGATTAGCTTGACAGGATTTATTTTGCATAAAACCATGTTAATTGGCATTAATTATATTTCCTTCCTTTAAATCTTTATTAACCAAGTCCTAGATCTGCCATTCTATTATTAGGCCTGTGGCTGATGTCAGGCTGACAGGTCTACAAAGAGTCAGGTCATTTCATTTACCCTTTTAAAATATTGTCAGAACATTAGATTTCTTCTTATATTGTGGGACTTCCTAAATCTTTCAAGAGTTGTTGAAAATTAGAAATAGAAATCCACAGAGTTCCTTGACCAGGTCTTGGATAAAAGCTTTCTGGAATTGTTATATTAAAAATATGTAACTTAAATTTTAAGCATCCTACTGCGTTACGATTGGAAGGGAAAGTGTAGTATCATCATCATCATTCTGTCCTATGACATTTTCTGGCTTTTCCCCCCAAACGTGGGTGGGGGGGGAGATATTGAAAACGTATGCCTTGTATGTTTTGTAAGTAGTCTGATAATTTTACCTAGTATGACCTGGTTAGAATATTTTTGATTCCCAAGCCCCTAGTAGACATTACATTTAAGGCAGTTAATCATGTTCTAAGTAGTAACCAGCCATACATTAATTTAATTAATGGCATGATAAAACAAGGAGTTAGCTACAAAGTTATAACACATATTTTGTGTAATAATGCTATGGCTGGTTTTCACTGTGCCTTAAGATGCATGTGTCCAGGCATCAGCTGATTGGGGCTCCCAGCCTTGGAGGCACAGTGGTATCAAGGGCTCCTCTGTATCCCCAAGGTAGGGAGTAGCCATCACCTGCAGTGCTCACAGCTCAGGGTACATTGGAGCCCTGGACACAGATACTCTTCTAAGGCTGGAGTGGGGATCAGCTGACTACCTTTCTATTTGTCAATGCAGGAGAGCCCAGGATCATGATCCCAGGCTTGCCTTTGCACTGGCAATATGGTGCAATTTAGATCTGATCCCCAATCCCACAATCACGCCTCCTGCCATGTAGCATTCAGGAAGCTTAATTGTTGGTGTTGCACATCAGATCCCATGCTGCCTGTAACTGAACATCTGCCAGTGACCTAATGTATTTAAAAACTGCTGGTCATAAGTCTCTTCTTCTGTGTTCTTCCCTAATCTATTCCTACAATTCCATGCTTGTTATTTATCAAAGTTAAAATCTACTGCCCTTTTCTGCTTCTCATTGTTTAATTATATGTCTAAATAAATTCAAGCTCTCATTGACAGAAAAAGGTGAGCCTTCAAAGCTTGACAGAATGGTATCAATGCCAAACAGAAACAAGATATTTATCTTCACACTAAAGCCAAGACTCAGAGGAAAATTTGAGAGTGAAAGGACAAGTGTGGGAGGACAAAGCAAAAGAGACTCAAAAGTTTGCCAGCAGCCATGATATGCATAGTTTCTTTAGTGCAACCAAAGCTGTCTATGGGCCAAGCCTCCAAGGAGCCATCCATCTGAGGTCCAAGGATGGAACAACATTCCCTAAAGACAGTTCCACCATCAACGCACAGTGGAAGGCTCACTTTAAAGAGTTCCTGAACTGATATTTTTATGTCAAAAGCAATACCATGGAAGCATTCCACTTCATAAGGACTATTTTACAGAGCCACCAATTTACCAGAAAACTTTGAAAGCCATTAAGCAGATGAAGAACAACAAAGCATGTGCTCCAGATGGAATACCAACTAAAATGTATAAGCATCATGGAAATAAAATTCTCTCACCAGCTACACACTTATTCTGAAAATCTGGAAACTTGAACAGTTTATCAGGGAACAGAGAGATACCAGAATCGTAACCACATTCAAGAAAAGAGATAGATCAGATTGCAGCAATTACTGTGCTTTGAACTCCTATCCATTGTTGGGAAGATCCTCACCTGAATTTTCCTCAATAGGCTCACTCTCCCTCACCAAGGAAATTCTACCTGAATCCCAGTGTGGTTTCAGACTATGCAGGGGCACGACAAATATGATCTATGCAGGAGGAGTGCTATGAGCAGGGGCTGGTCCAGAGTGGCTGTAGTGAAGCCGTTGCAATGCCTTTGATTCCTGCTCCATCTAAACTTTAAAACCAACTGTCTGGAAGGAGCAGCAGCATTTTTATTCAGGCAATGCTGAAGGAGTCAATTGACTCCTATTCATGGTTCATTATAATGTACCTGACTTCTGCTAATCTCAGGTGCTAATGACTCTCATTCCTTTTCAGTTAATCAAGTTATTCTTTCTTCTTTAATTTTGGTATGTATTAGCCATTTCTTGCAATATCTCTCTTCTGTATCACAGCCCTCCAGATAAACTACATCCATATCTTTTTTTTTTCACAGCCCTGTGATATAATACAGCAATATCTTTTGGATGAGTGACTGGTGTCTCCTGAATTGGTGGGGTGAGGCACCCGCCAATGGCGGGGGGCCCCTCCGGGGGGGGGGCCCCCCCCCCCGCCGTCGTCCATTGGGGGGGGGGGCACGTGCACCCCCGTGCACCCCCTACCAGTCGCCTATGATCTTTTGACTATTTTACCTAGTTTGTTTTTTTTGAAACAATATACAATCTAGCAAATCAGTGCACATATGAATAAAGTTATATTAATTTTTGCTTTTGATCTTAAAAGCTTCTATTAAAAGCTTTTTCTCAATCAGAAAAAAAGTTTAACTTACTGCACATCTCAGCCTTATTCTGTTACAAGCCATCATCGGATTTAGTGTACAGGTACCCCAAGAAGGAGAACGGCTTATACCCCTTCCACAGATGCCTCTGTTCTTGTTGACTAGAGCTGTTTGCAGATCAGGCAACTAACTTAATCTAAGCCTCTCTGCTCAGGTTCATTTCCACAGTAAGAGGGAGAAAGTAACAATTCAGTTATTTTGACCAGTAGGGTTGATCAGAGGTCCTACACAGCTATTGCAGGCCAAAGAACTGCTATGTCTACTGTGCCTAGTCAATAACCTGTGGGGCCTATGCATGTGTGCAGGTTCCACTGTAATGGAAGATCCTTGGCTACTGTGAAAGTGGAGAGCTATGTTGAAGCGTATGGAGCTACGTCAATTCATGTCATCTGAAAATCTGGATCTATGTACATGGGGCTTATGGGATCTAACTCATTATTATACATATTACGCAAACTTCCTGATTATTTTATAATTCATTCACAAATCTTTATTCCTCCACAATTATTGTATGTGCCTAACTGATGTACAGTCTTAGAGGATCATTTGCTTTCTGCTGTAATGGACACATCATTTCTCATATATAGACTGCTATTAGTCATATTACTTCCACACTTTGCATACATCACTAAAGTAATATCAATCTGTGGTAAAAATAAATGTTAATGTCTAGGTTACATTCTGATCTCAGTTTTAATGCTGTAAACCTGAAGCAATTCTAGTGACTTCAGTGAATTCCCTATATTGAAGCTGATGTAACTGTGATCTGTATTTGGTTTTGTGTTTCTTCCTTGTTAAGGAAACCAGCACAATATAATTTTAACAAAATATACTTCTTTGAATAAATATGCATGTAGAGAGGTATACTGTGTGTTGCCTACCACCACAGTAGTAATATCATTAGATAGGTGCCTCAAAATATTAGTACTTTACATTCCTATTTACAGAGATCAGAGAACTTTACAAACAATGAATAATACCTCAGGAACACCAGAAGTTTTTATTATTACTGAGCTTTTGAAGCACTAGGGATGAACCAATAAGTTGTCTTACTCACTGCCGTTTAATAATGTACCTACTTCCATTCTAATGCAACTTCACTGCATCTGTTTCAGTTTTTAGCAAGTGCAGCACAATGCTTCACTGCAACATTTCCTCATATGGTTAAGAAGTGAATAGGGCAGGTGTCACAGGTTCACGCACAACAGTTGCAAATCACTGGAATGTAGTGACCTATTAATGTGAGTACATGTTAGGAGATAACCCCCACCTGAACAGGTACAACTTTGCAACACCATGCACGTACTTACAACAGGCTAAACTGCTTGAATGTGCAAATATCTGATCAGTAGGACTGTGTGAAGCTATGGTTGCTGATTCAATTTGGTGGAGATTCGGCCCAATTTGGCGGCCAAATCTCTGAATCCAAATTCAATCAGGAGACCCTTTAATTTCTCCTAATGGAAGTGGAACCCTCCAAATCGATTTGGAGAGATTCAATGATTCAGGTATAGACACAGCTTTCAATGTTTTTTCTACATACCTCAAGGTATCAGGTGGCTTGTGAATGCTGAAATGCTGAAGCAGATGGATTGTCCCATGGGAGGAGGGGGGGTTGGTCTGCAGCACGCTCGGAAGCAGACTCATAAGTGGACCAGAAGTACTTCCGGTCCACTTCTGGGTTCGTCACCAAGCACCCATCCTGTTAACGCTCCATCTGCCCCACCATTGCACCGTTCACAAGCCGTGCCTGGTACCTTGAGGTATGTAGAAAAAACAATGAAAGTTGTGTCTATGTCCAAATCACTGATTCTCTGAATCAGCATTGAATCTTCAGATTTGGATTCAGCCGAATCAAATCGGGACAGTGATCCAAATCAACTAATCGAATCACTTTCCCCGATTTAGGCCGAATCTGAATCTGAACTGAATATGGCCCATTTCACACACCTCTACTAATCAGGTCTGAACTGCACATAGGGTGTTGATACATGTGTCCTGCAGGATATATGAAGAGCTCTTAATATTGGAGTATCCACATATTAAAGTGTGAAAACTGGTGCTAAGCACTCTGTAGACATCATAAAATCATGTCATTTGGGGGTGAAGTTTATTTCTGAGCTCTGTTACCCAGCTTGTGTTACAGTAATATGCAACCGCTCCATGGCAATAAAATGACTAATTTTCAGTTCTCTAGCACCACAGGCTGTGCCATCCCCTCCTTATGCCTCCTGCTCTATGTGGACAAACATTCTATCCCCAAACCTCCACTGCCTGGTGGGGCAGGGGGCAGTACTGGCACCAAGCCCATTCCCTGTCTACTCCCTGGGGGTGCAACCTAGTGCAAGTAGACAGCAGTGAATGCACTCAGTTATTGCCTACTTACCTTCATTAAGCAAAGACAACCAGAGGCAAAGAATAAACCAAAGGATGTTCCCAATGGACACATCAGGTGGGTATTAAACTGGAGTCATGAGCCACAGCCCCACAGACTGTCTCTCCTCTCCCCACAGCTCCACACTCATGGAGCTGGGCTTGGAACAGGATCCCCTGCCCTGACAAGCAGGGAGCTCTGAGCACCAGCTCTATGACCACGGGGCCAGTGCTGAGAGATCCTTATCTGCCAGCACTGGCTCTGCAGTTGTGGAACTGGCACTGGAAGAAAAGGATCTCCCAGGCCCTGCTTTCCCATCATGATCTCAGATCAGGGGGCTCAGAGCTCCCTGCTACTGGGGCAGGGAGACATAGGACCCACCCTGGCTCCTGTGGCAGAACCTGCCCTGGTACCAGGCAGCTCCCAGGGGTGGGAAGCTACATCCTGCCTCCTAGTGAATGGTTGATTGGGAGCAGATTTTGTGCCTTTACTAATACCAAGTAAATTTGCTACTTGCATTTGTGGGTATCGAATTTACTCGATATTAGGTAGGTATACTACGAAAGTTTACTATGTGCATGTGTAGATACACATGCCTACTTCACAGTAAACTATGCTAATGTGAAGTTAAGCATCTCCTGTAGAGCCACCCAGTGTGTAACAATGCCCTTAGTAAGTTTTAAGTGGAGCATAAGACACCACCTTAGTTTCATCCTGGTCAGGAATACTTCAAAATAATTTCCAGTTCCAGAAGTAACCAGCAATTTCAAGATGTAGTGAAAACAGACACAAATCAGAATTCATTAATTTTAAGAGTTAAGTACAGAAATGCTTAATAAGTTAATAATGCTTAAACCTGAATGAGTTTGCTCAGTCCTAAATATCATTGAGGAAAATATATTTTCCTCCAATTTTTCTCTCTATCTGAATAAATTTTGCCAAACTCATGGTTTTTTGAATGGTGGCATTTTGCTATGTGGACATATGAAAAGCTGCTTTTGCCATTTAAAAACTGCAAAATTAAACACAATTTAATTAGATAATTGTCATTAACACCAGGCAAGTCCTGCAAACATTTACTTTCTGCATAATCTTGATGCATAATCTGAGTACTACCACTGAAGACAACAGAACTTCTAATGAGAGTTACGTATACACATAAACTGGGCATTTAGACTTTGCTTATAATTAAATTAACAACTGTTTTTAGAGTGAGAATTGTAACATCTTCAAATATTATAATGCCATAACAGTAATCAGTGTTATATCCTTACTGAGTAATGTGTTCAGTTTTGACCCATCCCGTATCCCAACCAGAGGGAATTTAGGGAAAGGGGCTGTGAATGATAGTCATAGGCAAAATAAATAAATAAATAAATAAATAAAACACATAAAGACTTATGGAAATAATCAGGATGGTTTATTAGAGACAGCAGATGACTAAAAAGAAATATGAGAAAAGTATATGAATTTGGTTGCAGTTTTAACAAAATATATCTGGAAGCTATGTTTGTCATGACTCCTAACAAAAGGACCAATGGACATTCTCTGAGATTGAACTGGGTCATATTCAAAACTGACTTAAAAATATTTTTTCATGGCATGCATCATTGGCTTCTGGAACTCGTTACCACATATTGAGGTCAGGAGCCTTTTATTTAAAGGGATCACATATTTTCATATAACAAGAATTTCTAGATTTCTACCATTAAACAATAGGAGTTTTGGAAGGGGAGTGTATCCTAATTATTTGAGACACAAGCCAACCTATCACTTTAGGGCCTTGGAAGAAAGCTTCACCTGAATGCTTCACCTGAATGCAACTTTCCAATAACTGTTCCTCTGAGTGGCTTGCACACTCCTGTGGACACCCCAGCACTAGGCCTTGTTGGACTAGAAAGACCTCCTCATTTGATATAGAATGATAATTTCTATTGCTTGTGGGTATTGGGGAATCTTGAACACCCCTCATACCTTTTTGCTGTGCTGGATTTGTCACTACATTCCTCCTTGTAGATACTCTGATCCTAGAAGAAGTTCAGTTTGAGTCACTATGATTATCGTTTGAGAGAAGAAGGTTGTTAGGGACAGTTTCAAGTGAGTTGGGATGCATAAACCAGTGATCACACTCAATGCTAATAAGCCTACCCCAGGAAAGAACAATGGCCATAGTTTGTGATTCATTTTCCTTGCTCCCTATTCAATTGGCTAAGAAATTGTTATCTTAGAGAAATTAGCAGGAATACAGAAATTTGAACTTGAACCGTATAAAACTACCGCACAAAAAGGCATGGGTGTGGAAGTCTGGAACTTGCCTCAAACCATGAGAATGGTTTCTGAAGGACTTGAGCCTTCACCACCCAGTAGTGACTATGCCTGTGTATTCTCTGATGCTTGTAGTTGCTCTTGGTAATGTTGCCTGATTGATAATATCCCCCAAACCAGTGTATAGTTCAGAGGAACTTGCTTTGCCTTCTCTTATACTTCTCTAGATAAAATAAAAGCTCCCAGAGTCATCCTGGGAAGGGGAAGTAGATACAACAAGTACATTTATGCCTTGGAACTCCCAATCCAGACCAGGCTTTTCATGGGAGGTGATAGTATTGCACCAATACCACTTTACAGATTGCCTTCACTATAAGAACTAGGCCCTTTTCAATTCTAAAGGAAACAGAATGGCATTTCTGATTCACAACCTTTTCTTCCCATCGAGTACAACTACACATGTCATTATGGCGACATTGTTACTGCACCATGATGTAGTACATCCTTTTGTAAGTATTAAATCATGGTGCAGTAACATCCCGTCCTGTGCCATATGCACGGTGCATGGTTCTAAACAGCTACTTCACCATCGCAGCTACTGTGCTATACCAGGGGAGCATGTTGCTACAGCAAAATAGCTGCTGGTCACATGTAGATGGCTGTGGACACTATGTCACCGTAGTGCATTGCTATGGTAACATAGTGTCATGTGTAGACATACCCATCCTGAACCATTTGTGGCTTTTTGCCTTTGCAATGAATTGGCAGTTTCTCTTTCCCCCTGTTCCCTTCTCACACCCACTCCCTCCCCTTACCTAATTTTTTTCTGCCTTGCTTTTCCTTCACCAGTCACAGTTACCTTTTGGCTATATCCCCATTTTTCATAGGGCACACTCTGTTCTCCCTCCCTATGCATTCTCACTTATTTCTCCACAACATTTTTATTCTCTTGTTCATTTCCAGGTTACTTCCCCCCACCCTTGTTTTCCCCTCAGTGATTCCTCAGGATTTACTCCCTAGCTAAGTCTCTCCCCCCTAACAATTCTTTCAAAGGTCTGTTTCCCAGAGCTTCTCTTCGTATCTCTCCTCTCTTTCTACTTTTCTCTTCTCCTTGTCATATCCTCTTTGCCCTGTGATCTGTCAATTATGCAGCTCCTTATAGAGTACATATAACTACTATGTGTCTACAGTAGAAGGAACTCACGGGATCTGACTCAAAAGCCTTTTCATTCTCTGTTTTCTACTGATGATTCCATGATAATAATGCTGACATGATGTAATGAAGTCTATGCTCATTCGGAATGATTCACCTCTTCCTCTGCCAGCATAAAAAAAGTCAGTTTCAATCCTTACCAAAAACAAAACAAAGCAAAAAGCTATGGCTGTACCATTGTAAATAACTATTTAAAAAGGATTAGAAACTATAAAATCTTCCAACTTATTTTTTTTAGGAATGGGAAGACAAGAAACTACTGTTGAATTGCACAGATTGCAAACTATCAACTAAACCTAGAGTTTGACAGATGTCCACTCTTTGATGGCCCTCTAGCATTCAAATTATTTTCAGATTACTCAGTAATAAAAGAGAATAATGACTTGAGCTATGTTATTTATTCATTTTACACTGAGTCTGAAAGTCATAAAACACTGTACTGATGGATGTAAATTGTCCCAGACAATTACCTCTGATTGTATGATAGTGAATTTAAAGTCTCTACAGTTTAATAATCAGGATGCCTTGGATTTGATCTTAAACTGTAGTGTAATAAACAACATAGAAAGAAAAAAAAGAAAAAAGAGAAAAAATGGTTTTGGATATGCAGGCAAATATGTAATGTTCAGGTGTGACTAGACAGTACTGCTAGCCATATCAAATGGTAGGTAGGAGTCCTCACCTCACCTCACCCAAAAGCAACAAATCAAATGTACACTTGTGCATCTTTTGTGTTTTATTGGCTGCTGGACCTTCCAGGAAGCAAGCAGTAGTGTTTTTCTGCTCTTTCTGGTATTTTGTAGCTTGATTGCTATGTTTTATATTTCTTTCATTAAGTTTAGATTTCTTTCATTTAAGAGAGGTTATAGAGTTCTTGACTGCCCTTCTGATGTCAATGGAGTTTTACCCTAGTCCGCAATATCCTAATTCTAAGTGGACAATGAAAAATTCCAAAACTTTTAATACTTTTTCTTTTTACTAATGGTGTCAAAAATGAATGTTTTCTGCCTAGACTACCTTCACACCTTGCTGCTGACATTCATCTTTTCCTGATGTGGTAAACTTAGTGGCTTTGGTGAGGGGGTGTTAAAACTCAAGGGGCGTGTCCACACATGCAAGCACGTGCGCTTGCAGCAGCTCAAATAGAAGCAGTGCAAATTTGAGCCAGGGCTTTTTGTTCAGCGCACGTGCTCGGACATGCACTTTGTTGTGGAGCAAATTGTGCCACCTGGGACAAAATAACCCTGTCTGGCTCCTCCCGGATCTTCAGCCAGGGGGAGCTAGAGCCCGGGGCCAGCACCTGTGCTGTCCCCAGTAGTATAAAAAGCTGCCCTGTCCTGGTCCCAGCAGTATAAAAAGCAGCCCTGGCAAATAGCTCAGGGCTACTAGCTCTCAGGAGCTTCTGGGGCCCAGCCAATTGGTACCTGGGGACACTACCCCTTGTGCCAGCTGGACTGCTGAAGCAGCCCTGTAGTTCCATGTATCCTCTACCCTCTACGTACTGCAGCAGTCTGGCAGTGGGGGCTGCTGCCTGGCTGTGATCTGCTGCGCACCTGCCAGACTTGAATGGGGACTGCAGAGCCAGTAGAGGCATCTTCCCCTCTGGGCCAGCTGCCAGTGGGCTGTGGGTGCAGGGTTGGCCTTTGTGCAGAATTACTGCCATTTGGGCCCCTTGCCCGGCCATCTGGGCAGCTATCACCCAGAAGATGTTCTGGGTGTGGTGGCCTGCTTTGAACTGGCAAAGCATGTCCTCCTGGCCCAATCTGAAGAGGTCAGCCACAGCCAGATGGGTCCAAGGTGCCAGCTCTGAGCAGGCAGGGTCCTGCCACTGGCCTCCCTAGCAGGAATTCTGGTATTTCCTATTGGAAAACTGAAAAATCCCTGATAAAAAATTTTTTAAAATCCCAAAATCAGTCTCTAAAATACTCCCAAATCCATGCTCCTCCACAAGTAAAACAAAAAACCACTATAAAAAGAGAGAGAGAGTGAGACAGAGACAGTAATTAGTTGGACAATGTTTTATTGATATATCTACAGTGTTAAAGCAAATTCCTTATCATAATAATAAAGCGAACTCTAAATACAGGTTTCATGAATTCATGAATACATATTTTGCTGCCCTCCCACATGGCAATGGTCCCCACACAAGGGGTTCATCCCCCACACAAGGGCAATGCCCCCCCCAACAGGGTATTCAGCCCCTACACAAGGGTTTTGGCCCCCACACAAGGGTTTCGCCTCCCCAAAAGTGGGTTCAGCCCCCACACAAGTGGTTCATCCCCCCAACAGAGGGTTCAACCCCCACACAAGGGCTATGGCCCCTCAACAGGGGGTTCAGCCCCCCAACAAGGAGTTCATCCCCCCAATAGGGGGTTCATCTCCTCAACAGGGGGGTTATCCCCCACACAAGGGGTACAGTCCCAGCACCGGCTACCACCCCCCCTGCAAGGCCCACATGCCCCACCCCATCCCCACTATTGC
>NW_005841900.1:3483604-3508862 GCF_000455745.1 Alligator sinensis | reverse complement strand
AAGGTCCCCTCCCCCATCCACCACCCCCCCAACCCCTTATTCACCAGCACCAGAGCCTTGGTGCTGAAACACATAGCCTTGCTGGCCACATGTTTCAGCACCAGGGTGAGGGCCAACCATAGAGACACTATGGCAGCTACAGCATCTCCATGGAGGACCCAGCCTCCAGTTGCCTCAGGGTACAGTCCCGGATCATGCCCTGCACCACTTTTTTAAGCTTCATTTTTTTTTAGACCCCTGGATATCCAGGGGTCTAATTTTCTCAGTGCGGGGAACATTTTGTCATTCCCGCATGTGCCTCTTGCCCCGCCTCAAAGGGGTTTGAGGCAGGGCAAGAGACACATGCATACTTGTGTGGACGCACCCAAGTTGTGCATACCTACGCTCTAGTGGGTGTACCTACACGTGCAATTAGCACATAGCAATAAACTCCAGCACAATTTGCAGTTTGGCTGCAGGCTGCCCCCACACTGTAGCACCCTCATGCCCTAGCCACTATCTACACATGTGTTTGAGTGTAAGTAACTATTCTGATGTAAGATAGTCTTTTCCCAGAGAGTACTTCCCTACAGTGGAGTTAATTAATTTAATGAGCCATAATACAGGTGCATGTGTAGATGGTGATGCTCTATTGCGATGCTAATTAGTCAGCTCCACAGTAAAGCACATGTGTAGATGCACCCACTGAAAAATGCTTTTGATATGTGGTAAGATTGATTTAGATCTTTTATCCTCAAAATTTGGAGGTTTCAAGAACACCCCAGGGAGATCAACACAGTTTTCAGCTGGGATAGGACTGAGCTCTAACCAAGTTTAGAATATTAAGTGGCTGGAGGTGGAGGGAATATAGATGAGTTCTTCAGATTTAAGGTTTTATCTACTCTTAAGTACTTTCAAGATCCTATATCTTTGTTCTCAGGAGCAGAAATTTGTCCTGATGTTCTTAATCAAAATTTCTTGAAACTAATGAAAAGTTCTGGGTATCAAAGAATGTGGTTAAGAGACTAACATTCTCATTACTTTTTTTACAGTGGCTGTTTATGATCCAATGAAAAGAAACAGAGTTTGGGACCAGTTGGACTGACTCCCATTTGCTTTAGCTTTCCCAATACATCATCAGTAGTTGGGGAGGGACTCCCCAACAGTCATGTTGAATGCATATCACTTCTTCAGCCCAGACCTGAAGCTTGAAAACTTGTGTAATATCTCTCACAACTGTACAGTTTGGCCAATAAAAGATACCACCAAAACCCCTGGCTTCACATAACGCTACAACAGCAATTTTTTTCTGGATATTATGGCTGTATAATAAAAATCCTTCCCTATAGCACTTGAAAGCATGGCCCTGCAAATATTTGTTTCTTTGGCCTTTGTTACCAGATGCTACAATTCACACAAATGACTGTTTCCAGCTCAGAAAATAGGGTGTGATTTCTTTAACTTTGATGATAACTCTGGTGAGTAGTTACATAAACTTTGTGTAAAGTGAGATGTTTTTACCAGCTGTGAGGTCAAGAGTGGTAAAGGCTGTAAATGGTAAAAAGATGAGCCAGCCCTCTCACCCCTCCCCCAGCACAAACTGATCAAATTATGGCAGAAATCTATGTGCCACCCTAATACAATGATGCATTTTGCTATTCACTATCAATCTCACTATTACTGCTATGAAGTTATAAGGCTCAGGAACAATAAGTCAATATTTAAGTCATACTTCCCATCAGCCTAGATCACCCAGTGAAACTGATGATATCACCGAGGGAACAAATTCACTGAACACCAGTCACACAGCCATTGGCAGCCTTGGCAGTAAGCAGTGCAGTCACTCATAAGAGGTCTCAGATCTCACATAGTTTTGGCCAATATCAATTAATGGATTGTCACACCTTTGTTGAGGAAGGAGAACACTATAAGCATGTTATAGAGGTAAAAGTAAGGCACACTGAGCTTAAAATTATGTCATAAATATTATATGATGAGTCAGGAGTGGGAAATGAAGATGAGTTCAGGCTTCCTGCCTTTCAAATCTGACATGTTGTTTCTAGACTGCATTTTCTCTCGACTAAATTAGATATATGCAAGAGAGTCAATTAGTAGTGATAGTAAGAGGGCAGCAGGTGAAGCTAAAGACTTGATTCCTTTTCCTACTAAGCATCTATTCAATTCCTGAGCAGTGCAAATGAGCTTATGTGTTTTGTGAAAATTACGCTGTTGGGTAGTCACTGGGTACAGACGTGTACCCCTACGTCCGGTTGACATTCACTGACCCCTCAGGGTGGCTGCGTCCCTTATGGTCAATCTGGGTGGGGCCTGGTGCCCTTTCTTTTCCCGCCTCCCACAACTTTGATGATAAGAAGAGATTTTATGAAAAGGGAGGTGGTGACTACCCGTCCCACACCCAGATCGATCGTCGGGGCTGCCCCAGTGCCCAGAGTCCCAAAAAGATGGATGCGTGGGAAGAACCCACATAAACCTGTCTCTTTACTTTTGTTCAATTTATTTCTTTCAAGTTTACTGAATTCTTATGGCCTTTGTCCTACTCATCTTCTGGACATCATCAGGGTCGGCTTCCTGCCCTTAAGGTCGGTCACCCCTCTTCCAAGGGTCTTCAGTGACTCACTTCCCCACTCTGAACTGCTCCAGATACTTTATATCAAAACTGTGCTGGCTTAATTGAAGGCGCACTGGGCTTAATTGACAGCACGCACCGCTTAACGAGGAGAGGAATCCCCACTGGGTCAATCAGCTGGGCAGGGTACAGTCCTCACAGCTTGGGTTCTCTTCCCACTGCTTGTCCCACTGTATGGATCCTCCAGGCATCTGCTCCCCTGCTCTTCATGAGGGAATGCCTAGCATTGATCTGGGCTCCCTAGCCGGCAGGGGAGGCAGCAAGGAGAACGAGAGAGAGAGAAGAAAAAAAAAAGAAAAAGAAACCCTGCTGAGGATGGTTCAGGCGGATCCGCTGCCTCTGCCACTTCTAAGGGATTTTCCTGTCAGCCTTCTGCCGCCTTGCCTCTTCCACCCTCCTTTTCACTCCCACGGTGAGGGTGCCACCACATCTTCAGGGTCCGACCATGGGCTTACCCAGTCTTCCCCATCTTTGCCCTACAGGTTCCACTGTCCATCTTTGCCCTCCTGTTCTTTCATCGTCCTTCTCCACCTCCCCTGGGTTCCGCCCCCGGCCTCCGGAAATAGCCCCCACTGCGGATTATCACCAGTCCACTTCACCTGGAGAAGGGGTAAAACTGAGCAGCTGCGGATGGGGAGCTCCCGTCACAGCATGGACGTTGTGATGTGTCGCGGTTCGCACCCCTGGGCAAGGATGCACCCTAGGTGAGTCCCCCCCGGACTCTCACATACATTTAAATGGGTTTCAGGCTCCTTTGCAATGCCAGAGCAGTAAAAACAAGCTTTCATATAGCTACCCATCAGGCCCTGATTTAAATGGTTCTGCAAAAGTCATTTGGTAACTAGTGACAATTTACCTCAATACTGCCTCCTATTTCTGCTGTGATTGTAACAACTTGAATCTGTCATTCATTGTTTTTCCTTTTTTCTTTTTTTTTAACTGATGGAATTCAGGTTAGTTAAACACTTGATTTGTTAAAAGTATGTAAAAACTGCAATTAAATGGACAAGTTCCTAAGAAACGAAAAATCCTAACAGGTAGTCACTTTTAACGTACTCCTATATCTCAGATTCTATGCTGCATATAAGCAAACATGTCTTTTGGTCAACTTTTTAACTTTGTGTAATCCATAAATGTTTTTACTACAACCCTGCCTTTTTGAGCCAAAGTCATTAATGAAAAAGTAAATGAGATATTTTCAAGACCAATACTTGAAGAACTTCCCTCATAACCCCTGAGCTGTCTTACCCACCTTAAAATTATTGTACCAATCCCCATATTCTCTAGTTTACTTAATAATGTCCCATGTGGCAGCATAGCACATGCTTTGCTGAAGTCCAGATGGATTACATCGACCGCATTTCCCTTGTCTAGAAAATTAGTTATCTTATCAGAGAAAGATGTCAGTTTTGTCTGGCATGATCCACCTTTGGGAAACCTATGTTGATTTCTCCTGTGTTCCTTTTACCCTTGTGACTTTAATTATCCTTCCCTTCAAAATTTGTTCTAAGCACAGCACATCATTGATGTCAGACTAGCAGCTATAGTTGCCCAGATCACTTTTCTCCCCTTACTTAAATACCAGCATTATTGCTCTTCTTTCAACCATATTATGTCACTCCCAATTATTAAAAATTCTTCTTAGGAGATCTGCAATTTCATGTTTCAGATTTTTGAGTATTCTGTAAAAGCAAATATCTAGTCTCCTAGACCTGAGCACATTAAGCTACTTGAATTTTTCTTCCCTCTTGGCTGTGGTAATTTTTATTTTCATACTTTTATTCTCATTAAGTCCCCATGTAAAGTGTTAGGTAAAATATTCATTCAGTTTTGCGACAATGCCTAGATTATATTTAGTCATTACCACATCTCATTGCTTAATTTTTTTTCTTTTTTCATTTATATACTTAAAAAAAACATTTTCTTGTTTAATTTCCTTTGCAAGGTCTAAATCATTTTGAAGTTTGGCAATTCATACTTTATTCTTATATTTTCTGACCTCTCATGCATAGTCTGCATTGCTGATCAATCCCCTTTTCCATTCCTTGCAGGCTCCTAAAAGTGGTCTTTTAAAGCTGTGTAGACTGAGTATGAAATGATGTGTTTATCATATCTCTCACAAAAATAAGTTTAAAATATGAAGTTTAATAGATTTATTTAAAACAGATTTGATAGTTTAGCAAATATGGATAAAAGAGTGGCCTATCTGCACATTCCATAGTGAATACCATTTGGTGTCAAAGTAGTAATTAAATACAGCGCAAAAACAAATCAGGTCCTCCGAATGTTAATCTCATTATCACCTTCTCAGCACTGCTTGCCAAAAAGTTAACAGCCATTAAAACTCTTCTGCTCATCCAATCAGAATATTAAATTAATCAGTATGGCCCTGACACAAATATTGCCAGTGGAGTTAATCCTTTGCATTGTATATAACAAATAAAGAAAATAAGAAGCTTTTTATGAAATGATACATTTCCATTAATATATTGAATGGGCACACTGCTTTGCAATGTTTATGTCAGCATATGCAATGTATACAAATTGCTTCTCCTAGACTGGGAAACAAGTCCAAACTTCTTTCTCCAGACTCTCCCTTCTATCTGTGTTCCCCAAGAGATGATCAGAGTATTTGTCCGTTGTTTTCCCAGTCTGTGCTCTCAAATAATTTCCTGGCAGAATATGAAAAATGTGCCAGCAGTCTATGAAATCAGATATGATTAGCTGGGTATACCACAGAGAGGCTCCAGGATTCAACAGGCACTTCTTAGAGAGAGACACCATCATCATCATAATTTAACACAATGCCTTTAAAAACCTTTTGGATAGCACAGAAAGCTATGTAGGGTTTGTTTGTTTTTTATTTGTTTCTGATTTTTTATTTGGTTTTGTTTTTTTTGTGGACTTCCAGTGTGTGAGAACAGTGTCTAAAAGGATTGTGTTGTCCTGTAAATCTTAGCTAATGAAAGATGTTATGTTACCAGAGATTGAAGACATGGGGTGACAGAGGCCTTTGCCCTGGTTTGTTATGATAGTTGCTGCTAAGCCATGATCCTTTCAGAATTAATCAGATACAATAAAGTATGAGTAAAATGCACATAATAATTTAGCCCGACATTTTCTATTTATAAAGAATGTAAATTTCTAATAACAGCCTGCATATAGCCTTGCGGAACTGCAGTGGCACTTATATGTATACAGCTACACATGCCCACACACACACACACACACACACACACACATGCACGCATATCTATAGAGAGAGAAATACATGTAAATAGATATGTGTATGTATTAATTTTAAAATATATATCTATTTATACACACCCATAATATGCATACATGTACATACTCATTCAACAATGCTAATAAATATTCATGTGCTTGTTTTAATAATTCATAATAATAAATATTTATATAACATACACAATGATGTGTTGTGGTATAAATGTTTTAGTGGCATGAGTTGGGAATAGATACATTATTTATGAGGATCAAAGCCAGAAGTATGTTATGCAGGTCATCAATAAAGTCTTTATATCTCACCATCATGTATTTTGCATGTGCTCCTAATGTTAGAGAAAATGGTATTTTTCAGATGCTTTGGACTATTTAAGAAGTTATCACAACAATTAGTTGAACGCCTTCTGTTGTAAAGCCAGGTGACCCAGCTACCATATGTTTGATTACCAAGGGTTCAAGGAAGCCAAAATCATCTCTAAAAATAACTAAAAACAACTGTTATAGACCTATAAATGCCAAATATCATGCGGTAAAATTCTGACTCCATTTTAGATTAATTTAATTTTACCACTGAGGTAAATGGGTGAGATTTTACCCCAAGATATATCGGAACTATCCCAGGAACTGAACTATCCCAGCAATTGGGAGTCCTATTGGAGAGCTACAATATTAATTTCCAGTGACAGTAAGCTTCAGCCTCTTAGCCTGCAAGGTAGCAAGATAATTACACCACCTTCCCTCCAGGACTGAATACCTTAGTTCTGGGACAAGTGAGTTGGGGGCAAATTCCACATGGAGCAATCATTCTTCTGGCAGGTTGACTTTAAAATGGCAGTGGTCTGAAGTTTCTCAGGTCCTGGAGGAGATGAATTAGCAACCAGGAAAAAAAAAAAAGGGTGATCTAGGCCCCGTGATAAAGAACCAGTGATGTATGTTATTTATACCATGATTTTCAATTTTTCATATGGATATGTAATTTATTATATAGAGTATCATCACTTACCTATGTAGTATGTGTTTTTCTGTATGCATGTGTTTCTCTGTATAACATTTTTGCCAGTCCAAGCACAACTATAAGTACATTCTACTATATATCTATTTACAGAAAGTATTTGGTCATATCTTGAATGTTACTGTGATGATGATAATAATGATGATGATGACATGATGATAATGTCACATCATGAATAACAGCATGAGTTATTAAGGATATAATTTAACTACTCAACAAACATTACTCAACCGAGGCAAATAACAATTTGGATGGTAGATATATTCTATGCTTAAATGGATGTAGTGTATAGCACGTTAAATGGATGTAGCATGTTAAATGGATGTAGTGTGTAGTGTGTTTTGTGTAGCGTGTTGTTGTAGATTGAAATGATCAAAAGATTTTAGCCCTAAATGGAACAAGTTTTTTTATGCTCTCTTCTGTTTGTTGTGTTTCCATATATCATTTTTCTGTATCTGAGCTATTTTAGAGCTGTTTAAAGACAGTGAACATGCAATATACCAGTCACAGTAACATTTTCCTTTACCATCTGAGCAAATAATTGTTAATACCAATACCTTGCAAAACCCCACCACATAATACCAATATCTCTTCTCCTAAGCCCCTAAGCCTAACTGTGCATATTTTCATTAATTATAATTCTGAAGATATGGAGAGTTTCTTTGAGGTGACAGACAAACAGCAGGATATCATGAATATGTATTGCATGTCTGAGAAAATAAATTAACAGGGGCCATCCACTCTGGTGACCCACTTAGGCTGTCATTGATGAGTGTGACAGCAAGGTTCTGTAAGAACTGCATTTGCATGACAGACTTTTTTCCCCATCAACTAATTTACCCCATGCATTTAGATTATTTTAAGTTCTACATGGCAGTCAGATAATTAATCACTAAATCACCAATAGTGACATTAAGGTACAAGCAATACATTATTGCTGATTACCACTTAAAAATCTAGCACTTCAGGTTTTAACTCAAACATTTCTGGTTGAGAAATGAAATTCATCGTTTGATACATTTACAAGGTTAGAAGTTAAAGGAGAGATGCTGTTATTTTACAAACTTTTGCTGTTTCACATGATAAACATAAGGAAATGGCATGCAATCTCAAGGTAATACACTGTTAAGACAACTATAAGATTATTGCTTTGTGTTACAAATGATTTCTTCTTGATCTTAGTTTTGCACATTTCCTAGAGCTAAAACATTAAATGTGTCCCTCTACCTCTCTCAGCTGTGGCCCAGAGCCCTTCCACATAAACATTTTCAGCAAATAAATCTAACTAAACTTGGTAGGACATCAATGATCATAGAATGATAATAAACTAGTCCATCTTCTGTCTCAGTAAATATGATAATTCAGCAGGTAGATAAACATAATGATATTATCCTTTGCTTATTTCATCTTTGACTAATCTTTACAAACCTGATCCAATGCTATGGAAATTCACACAACTCTCTACTGATTTCATGGGGAATGGGATTTGGACCTAAAACTGCAGTATGAAGACACCATATTAAATAATACAATTTGTTTCATACTGTAACACAAAATACAAATAATTTTTAAATTCAGGTAGCCAGATGATCTCTTAAGGTGTGAACAGAGTAGTCCACAAATTAAGGACTACCTAGAGAATGATCTCTTAGGACATGTCTTTGTGGCCTCCTTTATGATCCTGCATTTACTGTAAATAAAATCAGCTCTCCAAGATTTGTTCCATTTAAAAGCATCAGAGATTAACAACTAGGCAGAGTAGATAGCTCAAGACTGGCCCTGAGCTCTCCCAGGACAGAGCCTGAGCACATGTTCAAGGTTCCTCTTAACCACAAGGAAAGTCCAACCAAGCCTAACAGCCCTTTAGGCCTGTGTCATTAAGGAACATCAGTTTCTTAGCCAAAAAACAGAGAGTAGACTACTGCAATTAGTATCACATCCAGTAGTCTTCGATTCCCCAGCCTAAATGACCAGATGCCCATTTATATCAGGATGAACCTTTGACATGGACCAAGAGCAGAACTCATACCTCCAAAGCCATAAACCAGGTATTATAACCAGTCTGCCACTGCGCCCCCTTAGTTGACTACCCAGACTAATTGCTAATCTTTAGTGTGCTCAGTAGATGAGACTTATTTTGTTGGTGGAGGACCTGGGGTTGGGAGGAAAAAGTGCCCTAAGAAATCAGCAGGGGACCATAAATTTTTTAATCAACTATGCATGCAAAGAGGGTATAAAACCTTTCTCAAATAGAGCAGATAATCCTTGCAGTTTACATCTTCCTACACCGGGCACATCCAGAAGAGAGTGCACATGTATTCCCCCTGGGACAAATAGCAGTGGCACATAATTGTGCTGCTGCTACTTGTTCCCAGGGAACACTTGCACACACACGCTCTGGTGCGTGGCAAGTTGCCCCAGGTGGGGTAAGGGAGGGTAGGGCCAGCACCTGGGCTATCCCCAGCAGCCTTACCTGCAGTTCTGGGGGTTTCCTGGGGCTCCAGCAGCAGCAATCCAAGGCGCAAAGCCTGGCTGGCAGCCAGAATGTGGGTCTGGGAAGCCTGGCTCTCGTTTCAGGTGCTGCATGTGCCACCCTGGTTTTTTCAGGCATGGGTTTTTTGGCACTGGGATCACCCAGTGTCACAAAACCCCACTGTGCTGCAAATTAGCAGTGCGGTGAATGCCTGCGTGTGTGTCGCATGTGGTTTGCAGCGCCACAGACGCTGCATTACTGCACGTGTGTGCTCATCTGGATGCACCCACTGACTTCAGACCATGTGGTCTCAGTCATGGCAGAAAGATGGATAATAAACTTTACCAAGTCAAATACCTGTGCCATCTTAGTGAGCTGGGTAGTCAGTCATTTTAACCTAAAAGCTGGTGTCTTTTCACTGGACACCAATGAACATAATGCTTATCATAACTTAATGTTTGAATTATGAACTAATAAATCCTCTGTGATTATGACAGGACAGAGTAGCCAGTCACATCTCCAAAGGCACCCATGATGAGAGGAAGCTTGCAAACCACTTGACTGCCACCCACACAGCCAATCATAACTTTATAAAGCCATAAGTGTACTTTGAAAATGTCTGAATCTAGTAGAGAAGTACGGCATTCCTGGGTGGAAGAGCTGGGAAAACTATATCTCATTTGAGAGCCAAGAGAATTCCTTCTACATTCTAACTATCAGCCCAGTCAACATATTTATTTCTATGTTCAGTACAACAAGATTGTTGGCTTCCCTCCAGGTTCATGAGATAAGGGAACTGGACAGTTCTAAGGCAATATCAGGAAGCATTTTTTCTTGCTCTTTTACAATCAAGCTACAGTGGTTCTAACTGTCCCATAATTTTCCATAAGCTTTTTAGTATTCCAGCCTGGATGGTAGTGCCACCATTTGGTGATGGACTAGGCAATATTTGGTTCCAGTGAAGATGTCTGATGCCCTGCAGTTTCAACCGTGGATTGCTCCACTGTTCCCTTTTCAACTCCTGGACTCCAACATTGCTATGTTGGTCTTTGGTTCCAAACAGACTCCTTCAGACAACATCCTACTTGTCCAACCCTGATGCATCCATTGTCATGTTGATTTCTGTTTTTTTCCCCTGGTGTCCTCTGGGTGTTACCTGCAATACCCATCTTTTTTGAAATGTCAAGAAAACTAGTCAAGTCACTGTAAATGGATCTTTTCTCTTCTGTCAGATAGACCAGAAACTCTGGCTTTATTATCTTTATAGCCCATTCTTTCTACCCTATATAAGATATCTAGGGAGAAACTGTGGCACTCAGCATTATTACAACATGAACATATTTAGAATAGAAATATTACAGTAAACTCCGTGTTCTGTGATGGGTGCTTCAAATGGAATTTAGAGACCTAATATCAAAACTGTGATACTGAAACCATCCAGTTAGCTGCCACCTATTCCTAAGAGTGCCTAAATCTTATAGATACTTTATTTTTTTATATTAATATTTCTCATATGCTGGAAGGTCCCTTCCTGCACACATCAGGAAACACTTCAATTTTCAGTTTGGATAGCTTGGCCCTTGTCTCATACATGAGCCCTTTTGAAGGAACTTAGGTATTTCTTTGCCTAAATACCCTGAGGGAACTAATGTGGTAGATATCATTTCCCACCTAATGGATCTCAATGGTGACTACCAACTTTCCTTTGAAATAGAATCAGGGAAGTCCCCACTTACTATACAGTAGTCTAGAATCATGATCCCAAATCCACACTCTTTGACCTTCCAATATTGCCCACAGACACAGGAAATTAAATAAGCTAAAACTGAGTTTTATAGGGACAGTAATGCATAGTGCTGCCTACTTGTTCAGTGATATCATCCATAGGCCAGCAAAAAAATTGCACACCATTGGCCTAGAGCTTAGAGCAGGGGTCAGCAACCCCTGGCACGTGTGCCAAGCATGGCACGCAAGGCCATTTTGGGCTCTAAGCACCTGCTGCTATCCACAGAGCCCAGGCTGCTCCCAGCAGGCGGCTGGGAGGCTGCAAGCCCTGCTGCAAGCCAACCAGGTTCCATGTGCCGGCTGCAGCTGGGAGGCTGCAAACAGCTGCTCCCGGCTCCAGCATGTTGGCGCTCCGGCACCTTCCAAGGTAGACATTGTGGGTTTTTTGGCACCCCTGGCTTAGAGCATCCAGGTGGGACAAGAGAGAGCCAGGCTCAGTTCCTTCCTCTGCCTGTTGAAAAAGAGTGTGGATACAAGCAGAAGCATGACTCTTTGGCTTAATGCCAGGAGGAAACCCTGGGTTCTACTTCCTGTTCCAAGAACTCTTGATGCATTTCACATTTTAAATACAGCCCAAATGCAGGGGCTAAAATCCAGGACATCTTTCTCTCAGGTGAGTGTCCTAATCAATATACTATGGAGGCATGTTCCCTTTATGGAACAGTTTCAACAAAAAGGGATAGGACATGCTCCCGTTACCAAGGATAGCTAATGGCTTGGTGGTGAGGGCACTTCCCAGGAAGGAGTGAGATGCTCCTACGTCCTTATCATAGTTAAGTGCACAAACCACTGAATTTTTGCACAAAAGCTGCTGGTCTTCCTCTGAGATTTAAAGGAAATGAATGACCTCCTTGCTCTATTTTTTGAAAGAAAGGATGTAGGCATCTATCTTTAGGAAAGGACACCAGGCTTTGTGAAGGGAGAGATCACCTGCAGCAACAAGTAGCATACTTTAATCCTAGACATGAGTGGAATTTAGTTTATACCCTTGTCTTCAGCATTTCCTGGCTTAAGTGGCTCCCTGTTCATCCTCGGTGAGATGTTGGAATACCATTCTTGAGGCATGTAATTCATCCCATTCTATATTTATTTATTTAGTCTGGGAGCCAACCTGAGAGCTCTGGATTATACTACAAGGGCCAAACACCTTAAGTGTAAGTCTACAGCAAACAGTGTTGTGGCACCATTGTTCCTTTTTTGGATTTAGCCCTCAATGCCAAAGCTAACCATTTGATCAGTCCCACAACTGACTGGACAGGCAAGGGAGGAACTTTGGCAATTGGACCAGAGTAACCTTGAGGTCCCCTTCAACCCAATGATTCTTTGAACAGTATCTGTTGCGATTTAGAACATGCATCTATCATGCATCTCGAACATTTTCTAAGCAATAAAATCTTAATAATTCCCTAGAACCTGAGGGATTTAGCTATTTGCCAGCCTGTAACTTGAAGGAAAAAATACTACATTTCCAAAAATGAAATAAAACAATCCTCTGGCAACATGCGTGTTTGTAGAGAAGGTGGTTGCTTGAGGTTGGTTGGAAGTTTGAAATGCTGGAGGAAATTCTTTAAATTTAGTGAACTAAAAGTCCAGAGTCACTCCAAGAAAGTGCATATGCACAATACATTACTTTTGAAAGTTTTGAGAAGGAATGCAAACCATTGTTGGAAAAGAGGGGCATTTTAGGGGACAGCTGGGAGGGAAGAACATGTTGCATAAGATATGAAACTACAGAAATTTTTCTATGCTTTTTGTATACTACACTGTAGTGTATTGTGAGTTCGTGGCAGGATTATTTTGAGCCAAGTCAGTTTGGTAAATTATATTTTTCCTTGTTCTATTCAAATATATTTTCCTTCAGTTATATCATCTTTTTTGTGTGTCCTGGTTGTTAGGGCATATATACACTAGGCTTATCTAGAAGAAGTAGGATCACTGACAGCAAGCAAATTTATTAAGTTTCATCACATGTATACATGCAATCTAGTCCTTAAATGGCAGAGATCTTTTGCTGCCACTGCCCCTAACTTTTAAATTTAAAGTAAAATCTTCGGCTATTTTCTGCTTACTCACAAATACTTTTTCATTTATGATCAACAGGGAGCACAATGTATTGATTAAATTAGTATATTTAAAACAATCGAGGTTAAAATATTCAAAACCACCAAAACCTTCAGAAAAAATAAAGTTGCTAAACAATTTATCTAATCTCTAATAATTTCAGAAATTCCATGATCCAAAAAATACTTATTTGTATGTGGATGAGCCTGATAACATCAATGGAGTTTTTAAAATGCTTCAAGTTAAGCATGTTCATGAAAGTTGGTAGAATCAGGGCCCAAAGGGCCAATTCTACCCCTGCTGCAAGCTGCCACTGATTTTAATAGAAGCAGACTATTTTACTTTTTTATTTATTTGATTTATTTACCATATTACTCACATATAACCTACCACTGGATATACCATGCACATTATTTTAAAAGGTACCATTAAAGAAAAATAATCTTGCCTTGGGTAAATATCTGAGTAGCTGTAGCTAGGGAGCCAAGCCTGCTTCTGAGCCTGCTGCCAGCCCTGTGCACCAAATGAGGCTCACCTACTGATTCAGTATGGTGGGTCTGGGGCTAGGTGGTGGGCCCAATCTGGTGCAGCAGGTGTGAGTCTGCGTGGCAGGTCTGGGTACACACACACAGTCCAAGAATGTGACTAGTCAGGGACAGCATTCTGGAGTCAGTGAGTTTGACCCAGCACATGGCTCCAGAGCCAGCACATGATTCTGGACTCAGCACACTTGACCCAACCTGTTATGTGGCACCAGAGCCCGTGCACGCTCCCAGACTTGGCCTACTAGGCCTGACCCAACATGTGGCTTCGGAGCCAATGCATGGAGTCACACAAAGTATGTCAGATTTGGTGCCATGTGCTGGGTCAGACTGAATATGCTTGAGGACCAACCTTGCATACCATCCTGATCCAGTGCATAGGGAGGGGGACTCCCTATAGGTCCTGAAACGTGGAAGTGGGGGGTAGGGCGAGAACACTAGCAGTGTTAATTGCTATGGGTCCCAGAAATACAGCAATTAACACTGACACCAGTCCAACCCCCTTCCTCTCAACCAAATTTAAGGGCCTTTTCCTCATATATAATTGAAACCAGAATTTTCCCCAGTTGGCTTGTGGGGGTAAGGTGCAGTTTATATTCAAGAATATATGGTATTTGATTTATGTGCCACCATGCTCAAAAGAGGCTGCCCCTGGTTTACAATAAAAGAACAAAATAACTTAAAAGGCAAGTAGAATATCAACATGAAACAGAAATCCCTTGAACAGTATCCCAGCCTAGCTTTGTCTGCTAAATGACTGCCCAAAAAGGAATATCTTACAGCATTTCAAAAAATGTCTAGGCTAGGGTTCCAGCAGGTCTCAAGTGTGAGGGAAAACATTACAACTAAGTGAGAGTTCATGTTCTATCAACATGATTTCTTCAGAGCAGTAGGTTTTTGTACCTGAACAATGAGCCCAGCTCCCTAAGGACAACTGATTCTCTGTCATCATTAGCATAATTACATATGGCTCCACTCTTATAAGGAAGCAGAAAATTAGCCATTTAAAGTGGGAAGAAGAGATTTATTTTCTTTCTCTCTTTTTACCTGAAAAATTTGTTTAAAAATATAAAAGAATCAATTCAAATCTTAAACAAAAATGGGGCAATAAACCTGTAAGGATAAATTGATGTTTGGTCACTATGAAGCTCATGAATCACTAGATAACATTACAAAGAATAGTACTAAATATGTAGTCTAGAAAATAAGAAGCAAATTAAAGCCTTAATATTTAATGAACATTTTGTGGCCTCAATGGAAAGCATTATTTAATGTGACACAGTATTTCATCTCCCTGGACACTTACACTTTTTTGAGTCTTAAGAACAGAGAGTGAGATATATTTTCTTCCATAAGCCTATAGTGAATAATACTCTTAAACACCTCTGAGTGGAACTTCTGTGTTATTCCACTTTTTCTCTAGCATACATTACCCCATCTGCCTCCTACCATCTCTACCTGGCGTTACCACTGTTTTCAACTCCCCATCATCTTATCTCCTCCTTTTACCCTTTTCTCACTGTCACAACCCAAATCTCCTTACACTGAAAGACTAAGAGAAATTATATGAAAAATCACACAACTAACCAGATCATCACATTAATAGAAGCCAGATTTTTAAAGATATCTGGGCACCTAATTCTGCTTTTAGCCTGTAACCCTTATGCTCCAAGTTCTCAAATATCTCTGTCACCTGGCATTGCTTACTTACGAGCCTGTTTAGGGCCCAGGCACTAAATATTATAGGATAAGGGCATTTATATATATAATCTTTGACGTATTATAAGCATTTCTGGTGGCAGAGCTGTACTGCTACCTAGTGTGTCCACAGGTGGTAGGTAGAGAAATGACCTTCAGGGAAGGTTCACTATAAAATAAGCAGGAGTAACTCTGATGAATAAGCAGTTGTGGATCAAGCAGTGGCAGCATAAGCAGGATGTGGTGGACATAGCAAATGGCAAGTCTTTCCCTCTTGAAAAGCCACATATCCTTTGATAGTGCTGTGAAATAGTGAGTACAGGTCATAGAATCATAAATAATTAGGGTTGTAATGGACCTCAGGTGGTCATCTAATCCAACATCCTGCTCAAAGCAGGACTAGCTTCAACTAAATCAACGCTTTGTCTAGCCTGGTCTTAAAAGCCTCCAAGGATGGAGAGTTCAAAACCACTCTGGGTAACCTGTTCCAATTCTTTACTACACTCCTGTGAGAATTTTTTTCCTAATGTAACCCTGGTTGTGGGACTACCTGCAAAGCCACAACCCAACTCCAGATCCCTGAAGTTGCCCACAGCCTGGAACCACCCTCTCTCCTGGAGTAAGGCAAGTTCCCCTCACAGGAAGGCACCTAATGTCCCTGGGCCTTCAATTAAACACTACAAAATTTACAACGATGTACACTTTATTTACAAAGGATTAAAGAAAAAGGAACTAATTATCACACAACTGATAAACTGTCAGAAGCTTATTCACATCAGTCAATAATGTTCTACACAATGATGGCCTCAGATTATGTGTACACAGGTAGCCTGGACTGAATGCCCAAGAAGGCAGAACTGCTTCCATGCCCCTCCCGGGAAGCATGGGTGGGTCCTTGCTGTGAGGGTCTCATGAGGAGTGCCCCAGGGGTTGTTGTGCTGCAGGCAGGTGCTCCCCTTCTAAAATTCCTGTAAAATAGCTTACCCTGCCCAGATCCTCATCTCTTGACACATAGGAAGCAGGGTCTGTGCTAGAACTCTGGCAATCTCCCCTGCCAACACCCGCACAATACCTGCTTGCCAGGCAGTCAATGTTTGCCCCCTCCCTCAGGTTTTAACACTTTCTCACAGAGGATCTGCCCTATGGGAGGAAAGCTAATGTCCTAGCTCTGCCTCCCACCAAGAGCTCTTGATGAACTGTTAAGAGTCCAGAGAAGATCAACAAAAATGATAGAGATTTAGAAACACAACATCTGAGTAAAGGTTGGAGGAACTGGGTTTATTAAGTCTGAAGAAGAGGAGATCAAGACAAGAATTTGATAATGATCCTCAAATGCAAACTGGGTTACTATAAAAAGCATGGTTATCTACTCTCTGTGTCCACAGAGTACAGGATGACTTACCATGGTCTGTGGGCATCCAACCTCTGATCTGAGTCCAGGCAGTTCAAAGCCCCTGGTACAAAGCATCTTATCTCAGAAATGTTGCAAACTCTCACAAGCAACCTCTTTCTTATGACTCCATAGGCTCTGTGGGGGAGAGACACCAGTTGGCAGCCAGGATGCTCAATAAATATCACTGGCAGTCTCAGCCAGGGCCCTGCGGATGCACTCGCTCTGGCAGTGCCAAACACAGAACTGGACCTGGCTGCTAGACCAGCTGGTCACCAAGGCTGAGGAGCACCTGGCGGACTCATGGGCTTGGCAGTTGGAGGACTTTTCCCACCAGGATGCCAGGGACCAGAGCAAGGAGACTAGGGAATGACATGAGAAGGCCAGGGAATGGGTAGAATAGGAGTTCTGGGAGAGGCTCCTGGCCTTGGAGGAATGGCATGCGCAGGGTCTTGAGTGGAAGGCTGTCCTGGTAACCAGGGCAGTAGATATAATGGAGGAGGACCACCAGGTCCTGGACACTGTCCAAGCCCTGGAGGTCACCTTTGTGCCACCTGCTGTCCTGACCCCCACCCTAGCCCCACCTACTCACTGCCCAGAAGCAGGCCCACTGCCCAGTAGCAGGCCTGGAGTGAGGTGTAGTTACCTCCACTGGCCATTAGCCAGTGAGGTGAGTTACCTCCACTGGCCAGCAGCCCCTGTCCTGGGTCCCTTTCTACCCATCCCCCCAGCCCAGCCCCACCACTTGCCCCAGCTCCATGCACCTGCAGAGCAGAAGTTGCCTCCAGTAGGGCCACAATCATGCATGAGTCCTGCTGGCCCATCCTGCCAGCTGCAGGAGGAGGGGATGGGCATACCAGCAGAACAGAGCCCACCATCACCCACGGGTAAGCTCCCTGCATGCCAGCCTCACTGTGGCATGTGGACCCATGGGTAAGTGGCCAGAGGGTGGGGTGCTGGGTGCCTGTCCCCAGGCTCTACCCCTAGGTATGCCCACTGCCTGGATCTCCACCCTGGGTAGGGTGGGTGGTGGAGGGGCTCTGTGGAGAAGCAGGAAGGGGAAGGGGCTCTGTGGAGAGGGTGGGAGGGAAGGATAGGCTCTGTTGCTGGGGAGTGGGGTGGGCTCTGTTGTGGGAGAAGAAGGGGGTCTGTTTCTGTGAAGGGGTATAAACTGCTTTTTAGAGAACTATCCACAGAAAGGGTGGTGCTGGGGGTGTGTGGTGGGCCAGGGGTCTGCAGGCAGCTCTCTAGGCAGGTTACAGTGAGGAGTGCAGGAGGAGGTGGTTGGCCAGTGCCTCTCACACCCACTACCCTGGCCCTACTGGTCGGTGTATGGTTCAACCGGGGCCTCATTGGTGTCATTGGTGTCCCTTCCAGGGTCCAGGCAATAGCATAGGGTACTGGAGGCAGCAGCGTGCTGGCAGGGGGCCTAGGACACTGAGAGGAGCCAAGCCAGGTGACCACACAGCATCAATGTTCCTGCTAAGGTGGAGCAATCTGTGAGCATGCAGCTTTGGTACATGAGTGTGCTGCTTTGGTCCATGAGCGTGCCGCTTTGGTCCCACCTCCCCCTTTCGCTAAGCCTAGATCCGGACTATGCTAAGCCTAATAGATTAGAATCCTCATGTAATGGATCCTCATGCAATGGATTTTGCAATAATCCTCTAACCACAAGACTGGGGGCTGGGGAGAGGAGCAGTTCCCTGGAACCAGTAATAGGGACTCCCCATTCATGATGCAGAAATCTTGTGTCATGGTTAGACAAAGTGCTTTGGGTAAATGTGATATAATTTACCCAAAGCACCTTGTCTTAGACCAACACAGCTGTAACCAGTACCCCAAACTACATCATGTTTAGGAACGATTCCTTGCATCTGCTCCTTTTCCTCTGATGCAGACCCAGGTTCTGCACCATCCTGCTCTGTCTCATGCACCTGAGATCTGGGGAAGCCAAGTTCCACACGTGTCCCCGCTCCAGGAGTGAGGAGGCACATGGACCCTGGGCTGGGGAGTGGAGCAGGTCCCTGGAGCTGGCGGAGCCCATGCCAGCCCCAGCCCCCACCCCTACCTCACCTCCTGGAGTGAGGAGGCACATGGCCTTGGGGCTGGGGAGTAGAGCAGTTTTCCAGCACCAACAGAGTCTGCGCCAGCCCCAGCCCCCACCTCCAGGAGTGAGGAGGCACTCTCGGTGTGAGGAGAGACAGCGCCACCCCCCGGCCCCAGCCCCTGCCTAACCTTGCTGCGCCGCAGCCCAGCTTCTCTCTGGGCAAGTGCGTGGCATTAATAAGTTAGTGCACAGCACTGTACTAAATTGTGTGTGGCCTTGGAGGAAACCTTGGAGGGAACCTTGCACAGCATGATGGAGCCACCAGGGCCGAGACTTCCCTGGGCCAGACAGCAGTCCCTACAGTTGGCCAATAGGGCCAGCATGGTGGCCAGCAGGAGCCTGGGGCAGCGGACATTGCTGCCTCAGCCTGGACCTGGAGCAGCCATAGCACAGGGGTCAGAAGGCTGCAGCGACAGAGCCACTGCATGTTACCATCATGCTATGCATGTTGCTCTGGGCAAGGGAAGAAGGTGGCCCAGAAGCAGAATGCAGGGCTGCCTTTTAAACATGCAGTTGCAGCCAGAGCTTCCAGATCCCCCTAGTGGCAGCAGGTGGGCAGTGCAGGGCCAGCAGTGGTGGGAACAGACTGCTGCCATGAGTAGCAAATCTGCTCCTACTTCCTTGCATGTGTAATTTACTCTAGAGTAAATCCACCCTGGAGAGAATGCATGTGTAGACACACCCAATTGGATTAAGAACTGGACCTGATTATCTAAAGATATTACAGAATCTCTGGAATAGATTAAAAATTTATCTGAGATGGTATAGAAAATGATGACAATGCCCTAAGCAGAGGTTTGAACTAGGTGACCTCCTAAGGTCCCTTCCAGCCCTATTTTTTTATTATTCTAACTCTGTCCTGTATTTATGTAGACATGTATGTATGTAGATGAGGCCAGAGATAAACTGTTGTGTTTCTTCCGGAAGAGTAGGAGAAACAGCTCAGTGGGAAAGAAATCCCTTCTGTTACTCATATTAGCAACCGCAGGAGTGTTTCAGGGTCTATTTCACAGCAACTGTTTGGGTCTAGTTTGGGTTATCTCTACTAAATATGATTTTTCCATTTCATGGTTTTTCTCCTCTTTCAGTGTCCAGCTACTTCTGCACTTGTACAACTGAGGCCCTGAAGCCTTGGACCTTAGCTTGATTTTTAGGTGGAGAGGAACTTTCTTGGTCAGAGATTTCCACAGAAGAAACCATTCCCCCTTGATCCTCTTTTTAGTTACAAGACTTCTCTAACATACTGCCTGGATAGGTAGATGGCTATAATGGCAGGAAACCCTTCAGTCTGTTTGCCATACAAATATGTTGGGAGCACATCAAAATGCAAATGTAGGCTCAAGGCTGACATTACACCAGCCATTTCTTTAGAACTAATCAGGTACATATTGCATAAGGATTTATTTAATGAGAAGGTGGGAGCACTTATCTCATCAAAAGTGGACACTTAATGGTCAGGATAAGGGGCAATGACAGTTTTTGGAGAGACAGCCAGATATGTCTTCTTGTACAAGGAATGGATGTCACAAGTTTATCAGGTCTGGGGAACATAAGAGCTGTTCTGGATATCCATTCCAGAAAAATCAGTGTGATTCCCAGGGAAGAAAGGAGAGAAGGAGAGAGTGTACAAGTGCCATAGTAAAATCTACAAACTGGGTTTATCTACATGTGCAATTAAGTTGAAGCAATAAACTCAAGCACTTACTGTGCTAGAATTTATTGGCCCTGGGTACACTGTTTGAACATGTACCCAGCACCACAGCACATTGAGCCATGGCAAAGCAGCTCTGGCTGGCAGGAGTCCCTGGGGGTGCTCCAGTGTGGGGGTGCTGGCAGGAAGCCTCTGAAATGAAGCACCCTCATGTCCCAACCAGCCCTTCCACTGCCTACATGTGCACTGCTGCAGAGTGAAAAATGCTGCTGCAGGTAGTATTTGTACTTATAAATATTACCCTCATGCAGAGTTTATTAGTTTACTCCAGCCTAATAGCCCTGCACGTGTAGACACTGAGATGATAGTATGGAGCTCATTAGTCTACTCTGCAATAGACGTCTTGTATAGATGCACCCACAGATGAAATTCTTAAAATCTCCCAGCATCAGGATAACCAACCAAGCAGACCAGCATTCATCCAGAACATTTGGCAAATCCTTTTTTCTGTTTCTAGAATCCTGGAATCAAAGATTGAGAAGCAAGCAAAAAGACAAGGTTTTTAATCAAAAGTTTACCTGAAAACTAGCAAATTTAATTCCTAAGTTTTTGCTAAAACCAAATTTCAAGTTTCATTTAAGGTTCATCTGGAATTTGTAGTTCTCAAGAAGCTTTTAAAGCAAAGCAATATTTAATTTACCAAACGATTGACCTTAAACCCCATGAAAGGTTACTGAAACTCGCATGAATGAAATCTCTTAGTGTTCATATAACCTGAATGGGAGATCGCTTTCAATAGTTCAAAATGCACCAGTGAAATAATAATGCTTGTAGAATTTGACCCACTGTGAATAGTTTAGATTTGATTTTCACTGATGTGTTTACTTCTGTAGCCTGAGGAAATACAGATTTTAGCCACATCCTTTGCATTAGGGAGTTAGAGCAGGAGCTTGTAGGAACAGGCTTTTAACACAAACTAGCAAAAGAGAAGAGACTTAAGAATTTTCCTTGACTACAAATTGAAAAAAATAAGAAGGAAAAACATTACTTTCCCCAACTAAAAAAATAGAAAATGTAAAATTGGCCTGGTAGCATGTTAATTTATAATTCTTTGTGCTGCCATGTGGGAGGCCTACTGTAGGTTTGATTCCCAGTATCTCCCTCTCTAGACTGGCAGAGGCTGAGGCAGCACATAAATGTATACATGGCTGCAGGCCAAGGCAGAGTCACTGACTCCACTCTGGAAAAAGAAGTGTCATGGAATGTCTAATCATAAACTAAGGCAGTTGCTGAAGATAAAAGCATTTCCCTTAAAAAATCATGAGAAATGGCTGCAGAGCACGGGAAGCACTGTGAGCTATCTTGTCCATGGGCATAGAGGCTATGGGGGGGATAAAGTCCATACGGTAATAACAGCAATATTTCAGTTCCTATTGATTTATATTGTCATCTTGTGATTCCTCCTTACATAACATAATAAGCTTTACTCATACAAATTAGAACTAATTGCACTCTGGTCTGCTACAAGATATTAGAAGGAACTCTACTGAAATTAAAGAAGGCATATTAATCTATAATCAGCATAAATTAAAATAACCTCAAGATCACCAGAACTACTTGCAGGATCAGCCCCTAAAATTGTTTAGTAGTGAATGCCAAATAGTAGAAAGCAGACTGTAAGTAATTTGGGGCAGGGACTGCCTACATATGTTTGCACAGTATTCCGCATAAGACAGGAGTCATTGCAATAACAATAATTGTATGGCCAGTATTAGGAACATTTGTGCATAGTACATAGTTTCATAGCTGGTAGGGTCAGAAGAGACCTGAGCAGATCATCAAATCTGCCCCCCTGCCATGGCAGGAAAGAGTACTGGGGTCAAACGACAGTGCTGGGTTCAAATGACCCCAGCAAGGTGTCTATCAAGCCTCCTTCTGAAGACCCCCCAGGGTAGAAGCGAGCACCATTTCCCTTGGAAGTTGGTTCCAGATCCTAGCCGCCCTGACTGTGAAGTAGTGCCTCCTGATATCTAGCTTGAATCTACTCTCTGTCAACTTATGGCTGATATTCCTTGTTACTCCCAGTAGTATTTTGTGCGTTTACATCTCAGCCTTACAGTGCTATCTATCTTTGCATGTGGATGATTCAGGGACGTTCCATATGCTCAACATAACTTAAATAAACTCTTCAGTCATTTGAAATGTGGGTGTTACTGTTTAGGAAAAGAGGGGGGGAAATGACAGATGTTTTTACTCAGCAGAGTGCTCCCATGATTTTAATAAAGATTTTTGATATATAAATAGTGCTCACAAGGCTAAATATTTTTCTTCTGATGTTCAGCTGCAGGATGGTTTTTCTTTTTTTCAGAATGAAATTCAGCTAGAAAAAAAATCTCCATCAATGCCATAAAATAAAAATAAAACAAGCATAAAAAGCAAGGAACATTTAAATATGAAAGAAAAGATGCTAGTATACTGCACATATAGCAATTGCAACTATTTTTACAAATGCCAGCTACCGTATTTTCTCACATATCACAGCTGTTCCCTCCTCCATGAGACATAAATCTTGCTTTTTAGAAAGCAGAATGTAGAAAATAAAGATTTTTCCAATCATGGTTGACTATGTAACACAGTAAATCCTTCTGGATACATAGAGTGTCCAGGAAGTGTGGCATCTCAAGAGATAATCTGGGTAAAACAGCAGAAACTTCCTGGTACGGCAGGACAGAAACAAGGCTAGCTCCCAGACCCTTGCAAGGATGGCAGCAAGACTGCTACTTCTTTACTGTAAATAGCTCTTTATATAAGCTTCTGTAAACTATAAAGTGTTGTTTCCACATCACAAGTCTGTTAAAGATATCACAGCCTGAATGCAGGGGCTCACTTGCCCTGAGACAGCTCAATTGCTCCTTCAAGCATAAGTTTTGGCTGTGAGACAGTTAACACAGGACTCTGCCCCTTCTGCTTGCTGGGCCAGAGACAAGCGTGAGCTCTCTTTTCTCAGCATACTTCTATTTTAGTGAAGAAAAACCAACTTCCCCACTTTAGACATGCACCCTAATTTCGGAGGGCTGATTTTGAGGAAAAAGGTATGTGTACTATGCAAGTAAGCATGGTATTCCACCATTTTTGTCCCCTATTAATTGCATGTTGCAAAAATCGTCTCTGTGTATAGGTGCAGCATCAGGTCTATCTACAATTTACATCTCACTCAGGTCCACTCTGAAGCCCACTCAGCTTGTGCTCCATCTGATAAGTTGAAAATGGTGCATCCATACAATTTGGTGAACACTTAAAAATACATGTTTATAGAAATTAAACTGGGTTCAGAAACAATTTGCGGAAGAAAGAAGAGTTTACTTCATAATGGGCATTTATTTCATAATGACGATAAGCTACGATGACATAGCTCCTTGCTATGGCAATGTAGCGTCGGTGACACCGACACTACTGCACAGTAGCAATGAGCTACTGCACACTACCTACTGCTCATTGCTACTGTGCAGTAGGGTCAGAAATGACCCATGTGTTGCTGGGATTGCTCCATAACAGTCCCGCTAAAGCAAGTACTAAATGACTGTGCAGTGACAACTATGCAGTTGAGGGCATGTGTAGATGCTACCAATATATGTGTAGTAGGGTTGAGGTGTTTTTGTAGTCAGGATGGTCCTGGAAATGTTAAGAAGCAAGACAATTCTGTGCTATCTTTCACTGGACCAACAGTATTGTTTGGAGAATTGTTGCAAAGCTTCAGGCATCGGGTGCCTTTCCTCAAAAAAAAATCATAACAATAATTTATTTGTCACAGATTATTTGATCTGTTCTAAATAAGGGAGATGTATAAATGATGTACTATATGCTTTAAGGGTGATCAAAACCGAGGGAAGTCAATGCCCCAATGGGTTTCCCTTGCATCCCAATATTGACTCCATTGAACTTTGATTCAAGAAAATCTCTTAGATCCCTATTCAGCAGAGTATTGTAGTACAGGTTTAAGTTGAAATTTGTATGTAAGCTTTATTGTACTGATCTCTCAGTCAATTGCAAATGGAAGGCATTCATTGAAAATAAATAGGAAGTTTTGCAGATTGTTGAGAGTGGAATGGTCATCTGCTGATTAATGTACTATCCTGGAATTTCAGAGCACAGGTTCAACTTCCTGTTTTACTACACCATACACACCTTTATGACCTTGGAAACAGGATACAGGACATTTGTATATGACACAGGAGCTTCATTCTCTCTAAATTGAACTCGTGTTTTTTTTAAAACATGACTTCATTTTACGGCCAAGTAAACCCGCATGTTGTGTACACCCATGTTGAAGCCCAATCCTTACCTGTCTCTCCAGTGGTGGGGAGGGGAAAGCGAGCTGCTGGTTGGAAGAGCAGTCTCTGAACTGCAGAGGAGGGTGGCTGCTGGTGCTTCCCACCGCAGCAGCTGTGCCCTGCCCCAGGCAGCACCTGCTCACAGGTACCTGGCTTGGGCAGTCCCGTGGGGTACCACAGTCACAGAGGGAAGCACCGGGCCTCTGCGCAGTGCAGGCAGGCAGGCAGGCTCTGGGGGGGGGATCAGGCTCACCACTTTTTTTTTTCCTTCTGTGGAGCTGCTGCCGGGCTGCCTGCACACCCCCCGAGGGGCCTGGAGCCCGGGGCTTCCCCCCGCAG
>NW_005841900.1:3478188-3483591 GCF_000455745.1 Alligator sinensis | reverse complement strand
GCGGCTGGGGGGGGGATCGGGCTCCCCTTTTTTTTTTTCCCTTCTGTGGAGCTGCTGCCGGGCTGCCTGCACAGCCCCTGAGGTGCATGGAGCCCGGTGCTTCCCTCTGCAGCTGTAAGTTAGGAAACTAAAACTCCTCAGATGTGTTTTACTTTGCAGCACCCCAAAGTCATTTGCTGCATCCCAAAGACATTTAAGGCACATTATGCCCCCGAATGGACCACAGAGGCTGGAATTAATGTGCAATACATCAACAACTATGCAAACAGCAATGCCATTAAAGCAGTGCAGAAGGCATTTAACCCGCTTTAAACCCTCTTTAAAGTATCATCTACAAACGCCCCAGGTGCTCAAGTTGCACTTTAGGCAGAATTTAAGTGCCTAATTCCAAATGAGAGATCCACAAAACTTTTGTCTAAATACTTAGGTGCTTGACAGGCTACATGGTCCAGGAAAAATCAAAGGTAATCTACTGTGAATGCTCTGATTGCTACCATCCTAGCTGAGCTGAATATTTAGGTACCTTTGGAATTCTCAACCTGGACATCCCAGCTTCTAATCAGTCTCCTTATGTCTTACATTGATTTGTAGGTTTGTACTAAACACACATTGTCAGCACTGAATCATTGAATTCAGCACTGATGGTCACACTTGTTGAAGAACACATCTGGTGGTGGAAGGTAGGGCACCACAGCTGTTGGTGTTGCCTACCTCCCATATAGTAGTTTGGAGGAATTTTGAGGTCTGGACTGTAGACCATGCTCAGCCTAACGCATTTCAGACTCACCACTCCTACTTCCCAATATAGTACTGCAATCCCCAGGCTATTGCCACTCCTCCTGTTGAAGCTTGGCCAACAGGCACCCTTAAAGTGCAAGATTCCTAGGAATAAAAGGAAAGCACACAAGAGGGAGCCCTACTCTGTAGTCAGGTGAGAAGGACACACCCTTGAGTGAAACGCCTGGATTATGGTCACTGCTCTCCGTGTTATTTATGCAATTTTTCCAGTGACAAACCATCATGTCCATGAATCAGGAACCAAAATACAGAACCACTCAGCATTGCCATGCTCAGGCCATTTTGCAATATGTCCATTCTTTTGTGTTCTCTGTGCCTTTGCTTCTCATCGGTAAAAAAGGGATACCTTTATTTCCCTCCAACACAGGGTGAAAGGACCAGAACATAAGTGATCTATCTAGTGGGGAGGCCACTAGGAGGGGGACAGAGAGAGAAGCTAGAGGACCAAAAGCCCCACAGGGGTGCAGGAGCTGGAATCCAAGCTACCTAATCCAAGGGGAAAGAGAGGCAGAGGCAGAGTTGTAGAGTCAGGGACCAAGTTATCAAAACAAAGTGGAGTTCACAAAAGTAGAGTCCAGAGGCAGAGCTGAGCAAGGTAAGAAGGTAGAAATCCAAAGAGCATGAGATTCAGAGAGACCTTTCTAAAATTATTATTATGGAAGTATCAAATACTTTCTTCTATTTTCTTTGTTAAACTTTTCACATTCTCTTCACCTGCTTCCAATCCCTTCCCCTTTTACTCCCATTTCCCTATAACTAGGGACTTACTTAAATTGCACTGAGACAAAGGATTTTTCATGGTCTGCTCATGACATGCAGACCCAATTTTGCAGACATTGTGCAGTGACCCTGCTCCTCAGTACTGATTGGTAGAGAAGCCCTGGGAGGGAAGAGGGACCGGGGGTGACTGTCATTTAGATTATTGGCTGCACTTGGTGCTGCCCTTCCCCTCAGTACTGATTGACAGAGAGGCACCTGCGGAGGAGAAGAAATGAGGGGCAGCTACCATCTTGTCTGCTGCCCTTTGTGCCACCCTACCTGTGCCACCCTACTGGCAATGAGGACTGCTGTCTCCTTCTGGGAACCCAGCCTTTTATTTTTATTAGTTATTTTGTGTTGTTGATTTCACAGATTTCATGGATTTTGCAGACAATCCACAAATAAAGTAGATCCCTACCTATAACCCCTTTCATCCACTTGTTCCCCTTAACTTACCCTCAAAACTTTACTACAAATATAGGTTGATAATTCATATTTTGCCATGACCACATTCTGTTTCACAGCATAACACTATGGGTACACCCCTGCTTGCCATCCCACTCAGCCTACTTTTATATCCAGCCTCCTCCCACACTACTACAAGGGCCAATGTCTTTAGAAATAAGATTGATAATAAAAAAAACGCATTTAAAAGCTTAAAATCCTCAGTAAAATATGTACACAAAGCCCTTAAAATAGTATTTCTCATCACATTAAACACATAAAAGCATAAAACACCTATCCTGGTGGACATTCTAAAAGTTAATATCTCAAACACTAAGCTTTTTGATTTCCCTTTAAAAATCTATACAACCTATTCCTTTCCTTTCATCCATTAACAGCTTTAATTCCAATATCCTCTGTGAATAAAATTCCTCAGTACCTTTTCTTCCATTTTTTCTGCTTCTTCCTGTTTGAACGCTTCTTCATCCTGGGTGCTATAAAATATCAGTTGGCCCAGGCCAAGGTTCAAACAATCTTTTCCTGTAAAAAACACGCTCTTAAGAAACAGAAGATTCTGTATCTTTCACAGGTTCATTTTAAAACAGATTAAAAGTGTCCTTAAAAAGGTGCTTTCCAGCCCTTTAGGGACCAGCCTATATAAAACTATATCTTTTGAAAGGGTGTTTTTTGGCCAACCATTTGTCCACTCTATACCAAACTCTTTTTGTGAAAAAACAATGCCAAAATAATGTGGGTTATACATTCGTCCCCCAGACACATTTCTCATGGGCACCAAGGAGTCCTATATGCACTGGAACACCTCAAGCCAGATATTTTTTCATTCCCAGTTTCCCATCATCCTTCTTTCAAAATAAACTCCCAACACTTTAATATCCCAGGTCCAACATATCACCTGTTTTGCCCACCACCATCACTGTGCTTTTATTCACATTTAGTTTGGCCCCACATGCTTCCCTGTAGCTTTGTGTATGCCCCACCACTTGTTCCATAGAGACTCTATCTCTTACTATGACACTGATATGCATACAGAGAGCTGGTTTTACTTCTTGCCCTCTACCATCTAAAACTAGGACTCCACTAATGACCATGTCCCACATCAGTCTCTGCACCAGCAGGTCCATAGCATAAATAAAAAGTATTAGGAACAGGTGACCTCCTGCCATGCTCCAGACTGAATACTAAAATACATGATTAGGTGGCCATTTGTTAAAATCTGATTAGAGCATCCTGATATAAAATCTTGATCCAGCTCACCAACCTGCTAGGAAAACCCATTGTGTCTAAAATTTTAAATAAAGACTTGTGATTCTATCACACCTTTTCTAAGTCTAAGTTTATAAGGGATATGTTCAACTTTCTGTCCCTGGTACCACAATGGTCTGATCTTCATGTATGTCTGCCAACACTTTTCATATGCATAAAGCTAGCACTTTCACCTAAAGTAATTATTTAAATTACTAAAGTAATTTTATTTGACTAGGTCTCCAGTTGCACAGGGACTCCATTCCCCTCTTTTGTGTAATAAAAGAGCCACTCCCATGTTAAAATTTACTCACCATCCCCTCTCCCCTCCTCAAAAACTTCGATCAGGTCTGGCCCCAGAAAATCCCAAAACCTGTGGTAAAATTAATTTGGCAGGCCATCCTGCATCAGGGTTTTACCTTCTTTAAAGCCTTCATACCTTTTCCTGCTTCCAGTAAAACCAGCAATTTTTCCTTCTTTACCACACCCTCTTCCCTCACCTTCATCTCTACCTCCCACATAAAACCCTTTAATTGTACCTTCTCCACTTCCCTTCTCTGGTAAAATTCAGCACAAAACTTTCAGGCTGCCTCCATCACCTCCTCCTGGCTTCCTATTCATGCTCTACCCTTCTCTACTACAGTCAGGCCTCCTCTGCTTTTCTTTACCTAGGTGGAGAAGTAACAGGAATAGGCCTCTCCCTTCTCCACCCATGAAGCATGTGCCCAAAACTTATTTTATTGTTATTTTGGGAGAAAAAAACAACACTTCTTCAAGGCTCTGTTCACGGCATCCAGTTCTTCCTTCACATCCCAACCCCACTCTGTTTAAAAAGATGCTATGACCTATACTGCAGCCTTTTAAACTCCTCTTTCCTTCTCCTCATCCTTCTATACCCCTCCACCATAAAAAAATCTCTTACTTCCTGTTTTGCTGTTTGCCACCATTCCCACTGAGTTTTAAAACAGATTTTAAGCATGTACCAGTCCCCATGCAGTTCTCTAAAATGCTCACATACCTCCTTCCCCTCTAATGTGTTTAATTTCCATGAGCCCCACTCCCTTGTGCTGCTTTGCTCTGCCTCCACCTCTACTCTTAACACAAAATTGTAAAACCCACCAGTAAAACTTCCTTCTTGATCATTCTAAAATCCTTCAAGACCAAAACAAAATCAATGCAAAAGTGTACCTGAGCTCTGGGGTTTACTTTTGGCATCACTTTTTCTCCCTCCCAAACATCTTTTAAAATTTCCTCTTTTAAAATGTTATGAAGTGATCTTCCTTAGGTAGCCAAGCCCCCAGGTTCTCCTCTTGGTCTATCCGCTGCCTCATTTGTACCATTAAAATCCCCCACCACTAGCCAGGGTACTCACAACACAGATTGTCAATATTTAGAGAGCTGGCACCTGGCATCTCTCTCTGGAAGGGCATAGACATTACAAACTACCATTTCTGTTCCCCTTTCCTCCACTATCATGTGTAAGTCTGCCACAAATCACTTCCTCCATGCTCACTATTATCACCTGGGGACTTTTAATTAAAATTGCTACTCCTGCCTCCCTTTTCATGTGAGTACCCAACTTCCATGAGGGTCCCCACCTCCACTTCCTCTCAAAACTGCTGTGGACCAGGTTACCTGGCAGCCTCCACTCTTGTAGGCACAAGATATCTGCATTCACCTGGGGCAGGAAAGGCTCTACCCAATCCCACTGCTTGTGGCTGAAAACACTTCTCACATTAAATGATGCCACTGTTAAAACCACCACTAACAGTGCTTTCTCAAAATGTTGGATTCCTTGTTTCTCCCAAAACTCCTCTGCTGCTTTACTGCTCTGCTTTACTGCCCTGTCACCTTTCCTTTTTTTATTTATTCTTTTTCTTTCTTGTTCCTGCCCATTTCCCTCTTTCTTCCTCCTCTTCTAACTCTTCCACTTTCTTTGCCTTTCCCTCCTGCTCTTGCTTTCCCTTCTTCCTGGTTTAACTTCCTTCTTTGCTTTCCACTCCCCCTACATCTTCTGTATCTGTTGCCTCCCCCAGCTTGTCCACCCTTAATCCACCTCTTCTATGTTAACCTGAAGGCTATTTCCCTCTTCGTCTGCCTCAGGGGTCCCTTCCACAACTTCTGGCTCTTCTTCCTTTG
>NW_005841900.1:3469840-3478157 GCF_000455745.1 Alligator sinensis | reverse complement strand
TTTCCCTAGTTCCTCTTCTTGTGCCATTGTCACAGGTCTTGTTTTATTTGTAACAGACTTGGGCATTTCTGAAATACATGCCCTTCCTCTCCACAAAAAAATAATTTCTTTTTGCCCTGGCACTCCCCTACCATGTGACTTTCTCCCCACGCATAAAATAGATAGTGTGAGGGCAGTGGAATGCCAAGTAGCTTAACTTCCACATCTGCTGCTCACATTTTGGGTTGCCCAAATAAATTATGTATCCATGTTGTATGCCTAATGTGACCACTGGGGACAAATACTGAACCCATCCTGTTCACTGGGTCTGATTTCAGTAACCTCCTTATCCTCCATGCTCCTGTCTATATGACAAAAAGTACATTTTGTCCACAAACTCCACCTGCTCACAATCATCTCTAACCAGATTTCCATGCTTTCCTGATGAATAAATCAGAGAATGTTTTAATGTTGCCTACCTGTTCTCTCATCTTCTCCAAACTCACAAATTTGATCCACCTCAATTCTGGTCTGTGCCTCTCGGTACCTTTCCCTAAATGGTTCACGTGCCTCAGTAATGCTAAAACGTTATTCTCACATTCTGTTGTTTTGACCTGTTATCAAACTGTTCAGGTCCCCAGGCTGCACTTTCAGGACACCAAATACAATGTTACAGCAAAACTCATACCAGTTCATTAACAGTCTCTCACTCCCTTCTGCTTTACTCAGAATTACTCATACCAGAAGCCACTGTCTGCTACTCCCTGCAATCCATGGTCCTCCTGCTGTAGTTCATCCTCCATAAGCTGAAAATCGGTGTCTGCCTATTGTGTTCCATCCTCTGTTTGCCATGGATCTCACCTCATGTTGCAACCCATCCTCCTATTGCTGCTGCCTCATGGTCTGCTCCCATTCCCCTGTCTTCCATCTGCCATCATTATCTTCAACTGTGATTCATGATCTGCCATTCATCATCCAGTCCAGGTTCATTTGCCACCGTAGCTTATCCTTCATCTGCCAAGGTTACGTCAATTTTCATCTGCAAGGCCACTGGTTCTGCTCCCCCTGCCTAGGCCAGGATAACCAGGATGCTGCTGCCATCTCCTCCTCCATCGCCCCTTGCTGCAGTTGCATTTCTTCCCAATTTCTCCAAGTAAGAGCAAATGTCGCCTGATCTCAGCTAAGAAGAGGCTGAGAAGTGCTGTAGGGAAGCGTACCACAGCAGACACTCAGACAAAACTGTTAATAGTCCTGCAGTCCACTGCCACAGATGGATTTAAATGAGATGGGGAGGGGGTGACTATCCCCAGCAGCCTGTCTGGAGGCCCTAATAGTGCCAAGATGGTTCATCAGGCAGGGTGGAGCTGCCAGTGAGAGCCTCGGGCAGGTTTGGCCAGCTAAAATATTGGTCTGGGTTGGGCTGTTTGTTAGGGTCTCTGACACAGGGAGAGTCTGAAAATGCATACATAAAAATTGTAAAGTGGTCTGCTATAAAAATAGTAGAGGCATGTAAGTTCCTCCAATATGTAAGCCATACATATATAGATATTCTCAATTAAAATACTATGAGGACCCACGAATTAAAATGAATTACCATATGTTCTTCTGCTGTTTCATTTTGTTTTGAAGATCACACATGTTTCATGAGTCATTTATTTCTGATTCTCAGTTTTATTTTAATTGGTGCATTGCTATTTTAATATGGTGGATTGTTCTCTATCAGAGAATACCATAAATATTTGAATACACATGCACACAGCCAGAGAGGCCCAGGGAATTTGTTCTTTCAACAGTCTTATTTTGTTAACAAGATTTACTATGTATTTATTTAAGGGCTGCTGATGCAATATGTATTCTGCAATAAAGATTATTAAGGAGTCTTAGTCCAACTAAAATTAGATAGTGAAACAACAACAACAAAAAGCTTTAACTGTTGTTTCTTTTTAAGTGGTTTTTGCCAAGTGCTTCATTTTTCTGGTACTGGTGTCAATTGAGTCTGAATCAATGTTTCAGTCCATCAGATTGCACCATAATCTATATCTTTACCTGTTTTTTGTATGTCATTATTTTAATGGTTTTATTGTATTTGATCATTTATGCAGATGATCATTTTTGTTATTAAAATGCCACAGCCAATAATAGGAACAAATATGTATTTTTCCTTTTGTATAGGAAAGAAAACAAATTGAAATCATTAAGAACCAGACTTCCCAAATGGTTTTTAAATAAACTATGTGACAGACTTTGATCTAGTAAGCTGACTGGTATCACAGTTGAATGCGTGTGTCCTTTCTGATTGGACTGAAAGAGTTTTGGCGTCTTAAATCATACATGGAACTGCCTGGTGAGTTCAGATACAAAGAACAGAAGCCAAAAGTAATGGACCTATAAACTAAAACAGTACCTATCTTACACAAATAACATATTTTACACAAAATCATCTCCTAACGTCTAACACAATTATGAAATTATTCTTTTGCTTTAACCTTGGCATATTGCTACTATTTCATCTGTATGAGTTGAGTCAATTAAAAATGTGTTTAAGAGATCATATATTTGTTTTGGAAGCATATTTTTTGAGCGTCAATCAAATGTTTCCAAACCCCAAATTATTGGCTTTCAGTTATGATTATAAGGCATTCTTTAAGTCATGTCTCTGTTGTGGCTACACACAAATGTAACTCTGGTGCAGCATTTAACCCAGATTTATCATTCGTGCACAATATCATGTCACAAAACACTCACCAACCTCTTAAAGAGAATCAAGACAATATCTGCCATAATGAAGTACACTTCCAATGGGCACCAAATTACAACTTAGATATTTTGTTACTTGTCCGTTATCAAGCAAATGTAAAAGTGTAGTGGGGGCACTGACAGACTCTATAATCCAGCTGTATGTTGCTTTATCACAGCTCTCAGTAAGTCTCTAATGAATATTTCTGTATGCATGTTTCTGACTGATAATCAAACTAAGAACAAGTCCTAATTGGATTTTCCAGTGCACAGTAAAGTGCCTGTATTAGCTTGGCTGATGTCCCAACCAATGTTAAATTGAAAGTACAAACATAAGAGATTCCTTTTACAATATTTGTAAATGTAGTATATTTTATTGAGATATACATGCACACAAAGATAGAAGAGCCCGAACAGATGCTTTTGCATGAAGTATACACATTGCCCTCCAATAAAACAACTAAATGAAGGATTGTGTCTAATTGTGTCTAAATGAAGATGCATAAAATATTGTTGTGGGCCTGATTCTCTTCAAAGTCCATTAGTATAAATTAGAAGAAATTTTACTGGACCAACTGGGGAACATGGGAAAGAATCTGGTTCTCTGTCTTTATCAGATGTACTGGGCGTGTCTAGATGTAACCTCCTGTGCTTGTCCTTTGAGGACCAGCAGGACTTCCTGTCCTGTAAATGTGTATCTGTTCTCCAGCGTGTAGACAGTTGGTTGGTTCACGCATCTGCATGGGTGCTGTAAGTTCTCTCCTGCCATGTCTTTGGTGTTATGGAAACTAGAGAGGCTGGTCTTCCATGCCCTCATATAGCACTCACACAGACACCACAGGTCCTGTGTTTTGGGGTTCTGCCTCCCCTACACTCCGCCTAGCACCTCCCAGATGACAATACAGTTAAAGAGTGCCCAGAACCAAATTTTAGCTGTTGCTGTCTGGCGTTGTGGCACAAGGGTACCAACATTTTCCGTGCTGGTATATTTCTTCCCCTCAGGAGGTAAAAGTCCACATCCAAACTCTGACTGTATGCTGAGGCTAGGGGACATTAGCTCTCCATCCCGTCTGCTCAGGTCCTGTATTCACAGTTATGCTGTTCTGTCTGCAGGTCATCCTGGTCTGCCTCTGGCCATCATTTCTGCCAAGGCCCAGTCCCTGCTTTCAGGTGAGTGCTCCAGCTCCTCTGAGCCAGCTCCAGTGGGAGTCACTGGCTGCTATGGTTTCCACCACTCACCCCTCCTGGGGCAGTCCCTCCAGCAAGTGGCTGTCCCAATGATGCTGCAGCCACTTCTGGTCACCCAGAACTTCTGGTCCAGGCCCCTTTTAGGTTCTGCTTCCATGTTCCGCCTCTCCCAATGGGCCTGGCAGATCCTTGTCAGCCAGGCTTGACATGAGGCCAGCAAACCCAGACGTGCCTGCTGTGCTTCTGGGTTGCCGTTAGGGAGCCTTGGCCTGGCTGCCACCATGCCCAATTGAGCTCTGCTGCCACACTAGAGTAAACCCATCCTGAGTAGGTGCTTACACATGCAGGGATTCAGGAAAAGGTTTGCTGCTCCTGGCAGCAGTCTGCTCCTGGCCCTTCTGGCCCTGTACCAGCCCCCCTGCAGCAGCCAGGCAGAGCTCTAGGCTCCTCCTGGGTGCTAGTTTAGGGACTGGCAAGGAGCCAGCTGTCTCCCGGCAAGATTTGAGAGATTACTCCCTGCCCCCAGGAGCTGCTTGCTGACAGGGCAGACTTTGGTGGTGGAGCCTGGGCAGGGACAATGTCTCCCTGTCCCAGCAGCAGGGAGCTCCTGGCCCCAGATTCCTTACTGGGGCCAAAGGGCTTGGAAAGAGCTGCAGGGGAGGGGAGAAATGGGACAGTCTCCAGCCACCTCCAGGCTGCATGTGCAGACTTCCCCGTGCAGCCCAGGGATGGCCAGGAACTTTCCTGGTCAGAGGCAGGTCCCAGCCAGCTCCAAGCTAGCCAGAGAAATCTCCCCATACTGGGAGCATCCACCCCTCTGCATCTGGGAAAGAGAGACATTGTCCCTGCCTCCAGTAGCAGAGCCTGCCCTAGCAGCAGGCAGCTCCTGGGGGCAGGGAGCAATCTCTCTCCCCATGCTGCCTAGCTTAGCGGGAGTAAGTTTGCTTCCAGTTGGCCATCTATACATGCCATACTGAACAGCAATTACTTCACAGTTAATTTGCTACTAGCATCTGCATGTAGTAAATTAACTGCTGAGTAGAGGAAATTACTGTGCTGTAAGGCTCAACATGTGTAGACAGTGATGATTACTATTAAGTAATTAGCTCTATGGCTCAGTAAAGCATCTCATGTAGATGTGCCCACAGTGGAGCAATGACTCTTTTTGAGCTGGGTCTTGTATGTCCATCTCATTCAATACATTTCACTGATTTAAAGTATTCAACTGAGTTGTGAACAAGACGTATCCTTTTGTTAGATCCATTCAGTTCATATTGATGCCAACAGTGTTGACACATGGGCAGTGTCTTGGGATCTACAGTAAGCCCTGGGAACAATTTCTTCCCATACAGGATATAAGTAACTCCCTTTGATTTCAATGGAGTTAACTTATATCCTGAGGGTGTACCTCTGGGGAGTAGGAGAGAAGGAAAACAAGCAAAGGCACATATTGTTAGAGATGATTGCATACAATGGAGTTTGGTCATGGTTATATGGAGCAGAATTATTTTGCTTCTCTTTCATTAGTGCAAAAGATGAGATCTAAGTGTGGCTACCATGTCTGGTAGCTTATACATACTTAGTAATGTAAATATTATGTATCATGAAATATTCTGGTCTAGATCCTGGTCTCAGTTATGCAGATATAAATCTGGAGGAATTCCATTGGCTTCAATAGTTTTAACCAGATTTCACACTGGTGTCACTGAAATTAGAACCCATCAGAGTACAGTTACTCCAGCAGTCAATGAACAGTTATCCAAATCTTTAGAATGTATTTGAAGTGACTTCTGAAGCCTAATTCTATTCAGCAGTAAAAAATACTGAGGAAAAGTTGTTAATCCAAGGGACAGAAGGTACTACAGTAGTATCCAATGATCATAGTGCAACAGGGCAGCCTGCCCCTTTAAAGAGGAACAGTAAACCCTATTTAAAAAGCCAATTGTGGGGCATTTGAGTAACAAGGGAATGTCCTACTGGAAGCTTAGAATCTCCCAGAAGAAAAAGTAAGAGAGGAGCAAGTGAGTTGTGAAGGTAACAGCTTGTTGTAAGGAGGGGCCAGGCTTCTGTGCTGGGGCCAGAGCAGAAACAGGCTCCCCTCCTAGGGTGCCTGTACAGGAGAGCAGAGGCTGCTCCAACGCACTGTAATTACCATGCTCCAGCCAACCTCTGTGTCTCGTGTATCAGCATCCCTCATTTGATGAACTTTAGATAAAGTGTCCTCACAGACATTTGGAAGCATGGGGATGCTGATACATGAGATGCTCCAGGCACTTTAATTAGACCTGCTTTAATTAAAGTGCTCCCTTCCCCCCCCAAACAGGCAAAAATAACCCTAGTGTTCATGGGAGGGCAGAGAGGGGTTTTTTTGTTACTTTATTTAAAGACTGAACTTTTCTTTGAGAAATTGACCGAACAGCTCACCAGGAGCAAATTCTCCTGCCAAAAGCCAGCAGGCTAAGTGACCACTTACACGTAAGTAAGGGGAGGTTTTTTGGTCATATCTTCTAATGGACCATCTGCTCTCCCAGCTATACACTTTGTTGCCTCTTGTACATTTCCTGGACCATCACAGGTACAGTATCATTCCAGGCCTAGCTATCATAAGTAATTGGGTGGTATAATGGCAGAGGTAATTCAGTGTACTTAATTGTAAAGTGTTGTATTTTGGGAAATGCATTTGGAACAATTCATGCATATTTCTTGATTTTAAATGAACTACATGCATACAGTAAAAAGATACAAATGTCACTCTGGATAGCCCTAGGAAGACTTTTCCTCAATGTACAATGTTAATAAATCAGCATGCATTAAGAAAAGGACAAAGGCACTATTGAAAATATTATATGACTATCATCTTTGTCTCAGTCTCCACAAAAAAAAAATTAAGTCTCAACCAGACAGCTAATAAGGATTATTTAGATAAGGGAAAGGACAAGCTGAGGGATGAAATAACAAAAGAAACAATCAAAGAGCTTTTGATGGGTCTGAAATAATTTAAGTCAGCAGGGCCTGATTAACTTACTTGATTCTCATAGTGCCTCTTTTTGAAGAAAGAGGACATGGGGAACTATAGCCTGACCTCAATACCTGGAAAGATACTGAAGAATATCATAAGGAAGTCCGTTTGCAAGTATCTGTAAGAGGACAGGTTGATCGGGAGCAACCAGCATAGATTTACTATGAGCATATAGACTTGATTTTCTTTTATGACAAAGTAACTACTTGGGTGAATGGAAGGCATGCAGTAGATATAGCTTATCTGGAAATCATCAAGGCTTCTGATAAAGTCCCACATGACCTCATAAACAAATTGGAGACATGGGGATGAAAAAAACAGTATAAGACAACTGGCTTAATGGCAACAAGCAAAGGCTGATTATAAATGGATCTATATCATAAATGGATCCATATCAGAATGACAGGAGGTATCAAGTGGAGTGCCACAGGGGACTGTCTTGGGCCCAGTGCTGTTCAGTATGTTTATTAACCGTTTGAATGCTGGTATAGAGAGTTTTATGAGCAAATTTACAGATGATATGAAACTGGGAAGAATTGTGAATATGCTGGAGAATAGGTTCACAACTCAGCACAGTTTGGGGAGGAGGTAAGCAGCCCTCAGTGGTTCAAGAACAGGTTAGGGACTATTTTAAAAAGCTGGATGTGTACAAGTCCATGGGCTGGATAGGATGGACCTGAGGCTGCTGGGGAGTTGGCTGATGTGCTTGCTGAGCCACTGGCCATCATCTTTGAAAACTCATGGTGATCAGAAGAGGTCCCAGATGATTGGACAAGGGCAAACATAGTGCCCATATTTAAGAAAGTGAATCCAGGGAACCACAGACCAGTCAGCCTCGTCTCAGTCCCTGGAAAAATCATGGAGCAGATCCTCAAGGAATCCATTTCTAAGTACTTGGAGGAGGAAAAGGTGATTAGAAACAGTGAGCATGGATTCACCAGGGGCAAGCCATACCTGACCAACCTGATTGCCTTCTATGATGAGGTGACTGGCTCTGTGGATGAAAGAAGACAAGTGGATGTGGTGTACCTTGATTTTAGCAAGGCTTTTGATATGGTCTCCCCCAACATTCTCGCAAGCAAGCTAAGGAAGTATAGGTAGATGAATGGACTGTAAGGTGGATATAAAACTAGCTGGAGCATCTAGCTCAGAGAATAGTAATCAATGGCTTGATTTCTAGTTGGCAGCCAGTATCAAATGGAGTGCCCTAGGGGCTGCTTTTGTTTGATGTCTTCATCAACAACCTGGAAGATGGCAGTGGAGCAGTGGAGCAAGGGTGTCATAGAGTGGACCCAAAAGTTTGCAGATGATACCTGTGTGGGCCGGGAGCGACCCGAGCCCTTTTCCACGCTGCACGCGGGCTGTGGCCAGCAGCCCGGGCACGCCGGGTCGGAG
>NW_005841900.1:3431823-3469635 GCF_000455745.1 Alligator sinensis | reverse complement strand
TAGAAATCGTAGATACGTCTTATAAAAGTCGCACTCGAAGACGGGAAGAGGTGGGCGGTGGATCAGGCCGCCAGGCTCCTCTGGATCTCACACAGGGTTTCTATTACCCTGCCGTGTACCCAGAGTCCCCACGAGATGGATGTGGAGTCCTCTTTGGCTTGGGCGGAAACTGCTCAAGCCTCTTATACGGCTAACAGGCCAATCGTTAGCCGCCACGTGTGAATAATTTAACACTAGCCAATCACGGGAAACAAATTTGCATACCGGTGGCAGGAACTCTTTTGCACCGTGCATTCCTCTTGCAACACGAGCAATGCACCCTGCAAAAGAAGCTGCAGAAAAGGCGGGAAACACGTCCCTGCACCGGGGTTTTCCTCTGCAACAGGAAACACTCCCGTGCAATGCTCTGCAACTTGGCGGGGATAATTCTGGTGCCGAAGCACACACAAAATCATGCCTTTTGGGTCATGACAATACCGAGCTTGGGGGAGTAGTAGATATGCTGGAGGGTAGGGCTAAGATTCAGAGTGACCTAGGCAAATTGTAGGATTGGGCCAAAAGGAATCTCATGAGGTTCAACAAGGACAAGTGCAAAGTCTTGCAGTTAGGATGGAACAATCCGATGCACCAGTACAGGCTGGGGGCTGACTTGCTGGGAAGCAGATCTGCAGAAAAGAACCTCAGGGCTACAGTGGACAATAAGCTGAATATGAGCCAGCAGTGTCCGTGTTGCCAACAAGGCTAACAGCATAGTGGGCTGCACTGGTAGGTGTGTTGCCAGTAAGACCAGGGAAGTAATTATTCCTCTCTATTCAGCATGGTTGAGGCTACATATGGGTGACTGTGTTCAGTTTTATGCCCCTCACTACAGAAAGGATGTGGACAAATAGGAGTCCAATGGAGGGCAACAAAAATGGTGAGGGGGCTGGGGTGTGTGATTTAGGAAGACAAGCTGAGGGAAATGGACTTATTTAGTCCAGAGAGGAGACAACTGAGAGGGGATTTAATAGCAGCCTTCAACTACCTAAAGTGGGGTTCAAAAGAGGATGGAGCTAGACTGTTCTCAGCGATGGTAGATGACAGAACAAGGAGCAACAGTCTCAAGTTGCAGCAAAGGAAGTTTAGGTTAGATATTAGGAAGAATATTTTCACTTGGAGGCTAGTAAAACACTGGAATAGGCCACCCAGAGAGGTGGTGGAATCTCTATCCTTGGAGGTTTTTAAGACCCAGCTAGACAAATCTTTGGCTGGGATGATCAAGTTGGGAATAGTCCTGCTTTGAGCAGGGGGTTGGAATAGATGACCTTCTGAGGTTCTTTCTAACCCCAATTTTCTACGATTTCTATGATTCTGACAAATTGGAAAGCTGAGCTGGAGCCAACAGGATGAAATTCAGTGTTGATAAATACAAAGTGCTACACCTCAGAAAGAATAAAAAACATAGCTACAACATGGGTGATAACTGACTGGATGGCAGCACTATTGAGAAGGATCTAGGGACATCTTTATAGGTGTTCCAGAGGTAGGGGGTAGGGGGGAAGTTAATTAGGGCAGCTCCCAAGATTTCATAGATTTCATAGACATCTGGGCTGGAAGGGACCCCGGAGGATCATTGAGTCCAGCCTCTGTCCCAGGGGCAGGAAGTCAGCAGGGATCATAGGATACCAGCAAGATAAACATCCAAGTGTGTCTTGAAGGTGTTCAAAGTGGGTGCTACAACCACCTCCGGTGGCAGGCTATTCCAAACCTTGAGGGCTCGGAGTACATTGTTAGAGTTTTGGCACTATGTGAGTGAGGGCTAAAACCCTATGTATTAATCTAAAACCCCATGTATTCCATTGCACCAAACTGCACTGCACTGCTTTCTCTACTGCCAGGTTAGTGATCCTCCTTCCTATGTACAATACAACTATCCTGAAGGTCCAAATTCCTTTTCTTTAATGCTTACTTCTTCATTGGGGAAAGAAGAAGGTTAATTCCTTACTACCTTAAGATGCTCTGCTCCTCCATCTGAGAATTCTGGGATGAATTGTCCAATTTACACCTCAACTTTTTCTTTTCTGAGAAAGCAAGGAGGGAAAGCTAGTAGACTCATTCCAAGGTACTGGATTTTTCTTTTGGTTCTATGAATCTTCTATGCGTTAAGCAAAGTTTCTGCTTCTTTGGTACTTTCTTCCTCTTTTCTGTAGGATTAGAAACCACTTGAGCCTGTTGCTTCCCCTTAGCACTAAAGCCCAGACCGTGCCTGGCAGATTTGTAATGCAGAAGGAAGTGAGGATCTTCTCCCTAAGTGCTTGTAGACTCCATAGAAGGACCAGGAAGAATTGCAGTCTCCCTTTGGAGCTCGCGTTGCCTCAAAAAAAATGGGAACAATAGACTTGGAAAGTAGATAGAGCCATTGTTCCACCTCTCCTTTCACAATAGCCTGACACGTGGTGGGAGAAGAGTCACATCAACTTGTGATTCGTGCAGTGCACTGGGGAAAGCATTGTGTTACTGAGATAGAAGGGGTCTGGTACTCTAGTGGGTCAATGTGGCCACTAATATGGTCTGAGACAGTGCAGCATGTATTACTACAACCCTCTGAACATTAATTGCATAGCAGCAACTTCTGTTCACTACTGACCTCCACTCAAATGGAGGACTTAGAAGGGTTCACAAGCTAGTGTCAGCCCTCAAAGCCATACTTTCCTGTGGAACTGGCTCTTACCATCCGTATTCACTCCCAGTGGTCTGTTCACTTTGATAGTACAGCTATAGCAAACGCCATGTTTTGCTAGCAGTTTCCTTTACCCATGGGAGACAGTGGCTTTGAGTCAGTTAAATGGCATTTGAGTATAAATTGTAGGTTATGGACCAAAAGTCATTTTGTATAATAACAGGTAATTAATAAAAAAACCTTTCAGTGAGGAGCATATTTTTATGATTTTTTAAATCAATTGAAAAACTGCCTTCCTAGCAAAGAAATCTGATGCTTCAGTGGTTGCTGAATTCCAGGCAACTCATTTTCAATCCTTGCTGTCACTGCTGTTGAAGGTACTTCAAAGTCCAACAAAATGAACAAAGCTCAAATGTACCCTGACACATCTTAGAAGTACTAAATCAGAGGTGCCTAAGTATCAATACTAAGCAGAAACCTTAGATGGATGATAGATTATACTATGCCCACTTGAAGTATGGGGACCATTTATTAAAGGCAAAATAAGATCATGAAGGGGACTTTTACTTTTTCTATACTTACAATCTTCTTTGTTAAATTAAAATATTCACCATCATTTGAATGGACATTTCTAATTAAAGCAACTAACTTTCAGAGAACAAAATCTAGGACATTATCCTAGATGCCCTATAAACAGCTAGACCCAGAAGCAGTTTATACCACTTCCAAGTCTAGTGTGGGGGTGGTACGAGTGGGTTAATTACCCATTCCTAGCTCCAGAAGTGGAAAAAACTCATTTCACACAGCTGTGACACAGGGCTTACTTCACACAGCTGACACAGAACCAATTCTTCAAAATTTCAATCCAAAGGTAGCCTCAGCATCTCCATACTTCAAAATGGTGGTGGAGGCACAGAAAATATAGACAAGTCCTTTTAGGCAACTCTCTAAATGTGAATGACCCGTCTCACTTATGTTTATACTACTGTTCCCATTAATGCCAACAGCATACCTTTTATAATACAATCAAGCCCAATGTCTTCATTTTTTGCACTATGCTTTCTCACATGCTTAGAGCTGTTTGAATTTCCCTCCAGTTCAATAACCTGATTGTCAGTGTGCTTTTTTTCTTCCTTTGCTTTTTAGCCTTGCTTACTGCAAGACTAATGAATACTTTTAATTTAGGAATAAATTATCATTTATGACACTACCAAGCAGAAGTTCAGTGAAATTTGAGGCATTCTATATTAGAGATTACATCTGTTTCTGGATCTCTAGAGATAAAGAATGGAGAAATTGCAGTCCTCATAATGTTTGGCTCATCCACAAAGACAACTGGACAATTGGAAAATAAATGTGATTGGGAAGCTGCATCTAATCAAGCAAACACCTGAACATTAACAGCAAGAATCTTACAATTGACTTATATTTCTAGTAAAAGTACTGCCTAATAGATTGTTCATTACTTGCAACTAAGAAGCACCAGATTTTCTAAAGTACTCACCATTGGCCAAAATGTGTCCATTAGGAGTTTTATCACTAATGTAAAGGGTCTCTAAGGTCCCCTGCACATGTTACATGTATTACACAATTAACTGTATTTAATGGACATTTATCATTAAAGGAATTAACTTTTAGGGAATAAAATCTAGGACACTGATCCAGAAGCCTTACAGACATCTAGACCTAGAAGCAGTTTATACTACTTCCAGGTTTGTGGATGCAGCCATCTTGGCAAGAGTTTGGACAATTGCCCAATTAATGTAGACTGGCTATATGTAGAAAGTATTATCATGCCCTAAAAAGGTCTGTCCAGCTATAAAGTTAGAGTTTGAAAATGTGAAATTGTGTAACAACCTTATAGCTGGTTTCTATTCAGCTTTAATTTGAACATGTAGCAAGGAATACACTGGGTGACAGGACTCCCAGCAGTGTCCTATGTGCTGCTGTGGCTGGGAGTCCCACAGCTGATGGGACTCATAGCTGTGGCACTGCATAGGACACTGCTGTGGCTGGGAGCCTCGTCAGCTGTGGGACTCCTAGTTGTGACAGACAGCACATGGGATGCTGCTACAGCTGTGAGCCCCCTCAACTGATGGGCTTTCAGCTGCAGGAGCTTGCTACTTGTCAGTGCAAGGAGAGCCTGGGGTTGTGATTCCAGGCTCCCCCTGTACTAATAAAAAGTCATAATTGGATTTCATATTGGATCCTATAGTCATGCCTCTTGCCATGCATGGGCAGTATAGCAGGAGACCTGACTGCGTGGATCATGCATCAGATCCTATTACACTTTTACCTGAACATCTAGAGGTGCCTTACATTTGCAGAAGGATTGAAAGATTGAAGATCCAAATCATTATATCTATGTAACAATCAATATGTACTGCCTAGGGGTGGGGCACGGTAGCACAGTATTCTGTTATCTTATGTCGGCTCCAGAAGCGTGGCTTTGAGCCCTGCTCTAGACTTGTGTTAGTGGTTCAGGCTGGGAAGTTAGAGGTGGCTGGATGAAAATATTAAGCACACCACTCCATTTTGTGCCATTGACTGCAGAATCCAGTGTCCTTATCTAAGCCAATTTGACGGGCACTACGTGCAGGTGCACTATAAGTGACTTCTTTGAGGGACATGTCATTTACCATGGGCTAAGTGCAAGGGGAATGTAAGATGGTTGAGAACTCTAGGTAAATTCATAATTTCAATGTGTAATAACTAAAATGTATTAAAATAATTATGAAGTATTGCCTTTATCATGCTGGTTATTGATAGGTTTTTAAACTTAATCTAACTTGTTTAAAATTCTGCTGTGAACATTGTTACTGGGACATAATTACATTGCAATAAAATCATCAGGCTACAGTCACAGTGAGTGTAAACTGATTTTGTGGATATACACTGATTTACACCAGCTAAGAATGCAACCGTGAAAGAAAACATTCAAATGATCACAGTCTTAGATAGGCAGAAGCTTTAGCCCTGATCTATGAATTCCTTGAACACACTACACATTTTCTAATACTTTGCCTATGGCAACACAAATATCTAAAAATCTTCCAGTGCCTTTGTTATAACACTATCTCACTTGCTAGTGAAGTTTAAAATAACATATCTTATGACCTCAGATTTGTTCAGAACCGGCAGACAGACTCTTTTTAGAAAGTTATTAGCACTCCATAAACTTAACTAGGCAAGACTGAATATTTCATTTCACAAGCTCCTATACTTTTTGTGTCCTTATGGTAACATTACAAATTCGCACTGGGAAAATTAATCATTTCTAAATTGGTTCTTTGCATTCATTTTCATCATTGCACTGGCAGAAATAAGTGGTCTTGGGAAAGAAAAGTTGAAATGTGATACTCCCCTGGGATTGATTAAAAAAATCACTATTCTCTGAACTCTACAGGTGTGGCTGCATTTTAGAACTTGGTAGAAATTGCTCTGCATTTCTTTACTGCTTTTTTTGAGATTCACAGTCATTTAGTAATTCATGGAAACACAAGGATTTTTTTTTCTGGAAATCTTTCCCTGTGTTAGTTCCAGTTTTCAGAGCACCAGTTAAATGCTGCATGAAATGGCACAGCGATATGTTTATTAACTTAAGCTCAATTATTTTCTCTGTAAAAGAAGAGCAATATGGAGCCATAAAATCACAGAACTGTGTTGTGCCATCATTTTTTCCAGTACAATTCCCTACTACAATAAATTACGAGTTCTGCTGAAATACTGAGGGCATGATGTGACCCACAAAAATTAGAGCTGCATAAGAGCTAGTCGCTCATTAGGTCAAATACCTTCTGTTGCAGGAATAGCGTCTCAGTCTATTTTCTAATTGTCCATTCTAATTTTAAAGGTCTTAAGCACTGGAGTTTCTTGTCAAAATAGAAGAGTGGTAACTGTCATCATGAAGCCTGTGAAGAAATACCCCTCTCCCTGACTCTCCCTTGGGTCACTCCAGGTGGACCCTCCCTCTCTCTTTCTCGCTTTCTTTTTAGTTCAGGCTGGCCAACCAGGTGACCTGGCCAGATAAATTCCTGAGGGCAGGGAGGAATGCCCTTTCCTTCTGGCAGGCATTTTGAAACCACCAAGCAAAGACCCCAAGCTGCTGCCTGAAGATGTTTTCTCTAAATAAAAGCCTGGAAACTAGTCTTGAGTTAGGAATTATGTGCAGGCCAGTCACATCTTAACAGGATCATTGCCTCCAATTTCTGTAAAGACTCACATGCTTATGTTTGCTCAAAGTGTATTCTGACTTCCTCGTACTACCCCCCACCCCTTTCCTCCCTTTGATCAATAAAGCTGCCAAGTTACAGCGTGACTGGCTGTGATTCACTGTGGTGGGGAGAGAGAGAGAGAGAGAGAGGCTTTCTGCCCCTTTGCTTGGCCTGTGAAGTTTGGCTTCTTATTTTCCTCTGGTACCTGATGCTATCTTTGGATGCTTCAGGTTGAAAGAAGCACCCCAAAATATTACTGTGGGCAAAGCACCCTCAAGGCTTGCAGGGTCTGTGTGCTTTGGGCTACGCAAAGCCCTACAAGAAGCCAGTGCCCGGGTGGTGGCAGCGTTGCCCCAGGCTTGTGGGTATTCTCTAGGAAGTGGGATAGCTGGCTGTAGGCTCCCCAGGGGAGACTCCCAAAGCATAGTTTTGGGCCTGGCACAGTGAGGTGAGTGGCTCTGTGTAGTACCCACAGAATCATTATCTTATTGCTTTCTTCTGTCTTATTTATGCAGGGCATACAACATTTTTCACTTTTACCAGGTTGTTTCTGCTAAGGTTCACAGAGGTTAGAGCTGGGGGGTATTACCAGCATACATAGTCAGGGAAGTCAAACCAAAGTCAAATGGGGTTTCACATGCTGAGCCAAGGGGTTACCAGAAGCACATAGCAGGAAGCAAGTCAGAGTCAACCAGGGTTCCAAAGTTGAGGGACTGGATACATGGGTAGGTATGCAGGAACAGGCATCAGGGAAGACACACAGGCAAAAGCTACTCACAGACTGAAGTCAGTTTGTTGCACAGAAGGTGCTGCAAGAGTTCCTTAAAAGCAGCCCTAAAAGCAATCAGCAGACTGAGACTCAGCTAGCCCTGCTGAGGGGGTTCAGTGTTGCTGACCTAGTTGCCCAGCTGCAGCACAGAGGCCTTACAGTTTCAATAATTTGTCCAAACATATCAATCTCCTGTTGGGCAATCAAGTGAAGATAAAAAAAGAGTTCAAAAGAAATGTGAGTGGGTGTACAAGTCCAGAGAGGAAAGAAAAGGTATAGACATTGAGGCCTGAAGGGAATATTATGATTATCTAGCAGAATGATTCTCAACCAGGTTGTTGGGGCACATTGGGGTCCCATGTGACCCTTTTAAGGGTGCCATAAATACTAGCAGTGTTAGGTGTGCAAATGCCTACACATGATTCACAAGATAAACCCACAGATTTCAAATCAGAATTCATAGTGTTGAAAATAATCTAACTTGTTTTGGTTTTTCTGAATTCTTTGCAACGGGAAAATTGTTCTCTTATTTTTCTGTATTCAAGAAACACAAGAAAGCTAAGAGCTGACATTTTCCAAGCAGTACCTTGGGTCCAAAAAGGTTGAGAACCACTGATCTGGTCTAACCTTCTGCACACCATAAGCCAGCTTCCAGAAAGAGCCCCTGTAAAATGCAAAGAGGGAGCAACTCATGAACAACACTCATCTTCAGGGTGTAGACATATATTGCATTCTCCAGCTTAACCCTGCTTCATTCTGGGGCAAAGTTTGAGCAGTTTAACTACCTTGCATCCTTACAAGCTCTTGTAGACATAACAGTTACAATGTAACAGCTGGTGTATGTTCCTGCACCTTGTATAGAGGTTGAAATGCACCCTCGGTAATACCCTCGATAAACAGGCAAGATTCAGACTCACAATATTTGGTGCAGTTTCACTGGCTACTAGCACATCACCCTCAGCTCCTCCAATAAGAAAGTGCAAAAAAAGAAAGATATTCTCCAGGTTGGTTACCCATTGTTGTCTTTTAAATTGTCCACTTTCTGGGCTAAGTCAGCTTTAATTTTACGTTTGATCCTAAGCTGAAGGATAAACACGATCCCTTTTATGATGATATCCCTATCAATGAGCTCTGTTCAAACAACATGGACTTAGAGAGGCAGTTAGCAATGCAAATCTGAAAACAGGTAGGGTAGAGATTCTCCTTATCAACTAACTGAATCAGAGATGCATAATCTTTCATGAGCAATATCTCACTTCATAGAAATATAGACAAATGTAGTATTAATACATAAAAAAATGCTATTGATTGTTTGGTAATGGTAATTTTATTTTAATTTTGTAATGAGTGTCCATTACCATACTTGATCACAAACAAACAAAAATAATTTAACATATTGAAAAGAAAAAAATATAAATAAATAACATGTCAATAATGTAATATAAATAAAAAAGAGAGAAAATGTTAAGGTGGTTACCTACCATACTCTAAAAAGTTGCTTTGATGGGATATTTTTAAAAATTGCCTAATGTTTTGCTAAGCAGAATACTATCAAATAAAGGAAAAGTATAGGAAAGGATGGAGAAAGAAAAGTAGATAAATACAAGTGACTGTATAGATATCTTGATTGAGAGATGACATACCTATAATATGCTAGAAAGCTATTGGCTTCCAAGGCTTCCAAAGGAAAAAAAAAAATTTTTTTTAAATTCTTGTTTGAAGGAGAGCTTTTCAAACATTGCATAGATATCTCATTTTCAATGACTTAGGGAAATGTTTATAGTGAAAGGCAGAAAAGCTAAGACCGGTTGGTTTTCTAGATATGTCTAATCTATTGTAGCCTAACAAAATCTTTTGCTATCCAGCCCCTTAGTTTGGCTAATGATGTAATGGAAAACTTTTGAGCTGAAATGAAAAGATAAAAAGTTTGAGAGGAAATTCATTTTGAATTAATTACAAATTTGATCTATTGTGCTAATAAAGGATAATTAATGTCTAAATATTTAATTTAAATATTTTAATTTAATGTTTAAATAATTAATATTTAAATATTACAATATTTAAATGATAATTACACAATCACACCTCCTCCCATGCCACACATTGCATGCACCTCTAGGGCTGGGAGATCATGGCAGCTTCTATCTCCCAGCCCCAAGGGCTACACACACCCCCAGAGCTGGGAGATGGCAGCCACCCCCTGTGGCTGCCTAGACCCAGCTGGATCCTCACACTGGGAGGCAGGCTGCCAGGACTCAGAGTCAGCAGTTGTTGAGACTGAGAGTCCCCTTAACTGCAGGACTATCAGCCCAGGCTGGGCATGGTGAACATCTGTGGCTAGGAGCCTGTAAGCCGTTGGACTCTTAGTCTAGCAAGACTCAGAGACCCTATTACACATGCAAATTAATGCTTAATAGCAACCAGCTCCAAAGTTAGTACACATTTTCAAGGTCTAACTTAATAGCTGGTTGGAGCTTTTTAAGATGTGATAAGTACTTTGCATGTGTAGCTGGTCTCAAGGTAACCAGTTAATTGTGCGATACATGTAATGTGTATAGGGGCCCTGTGTGATCAGCATATGTGTGATAGAAGAGTTCTAATACCTCTAGCACGGGGCCTAGGATTTAGGTATAAGGATTTGGATCCTAAAATGGATTTTATATTTCATGGGAAGTATGTATCCATGGAGAGCTCTTTGCAAGACCAGGGCCTACATTTGCAAAGAACCTTCTATATTACTATAGCATATTCCATTGACCATATTCAAGTATAGGAGTTTCTGCTGACTGCCAAGCTGGCATGCTAAAAATCCTTATGTACTGATTTTGCAACTCAAAAATGAAGGCACCATTAAATGCCTCCACCTCATGAGAGATTTAAAACCTGCTTTTATATCTTGGCCCCTCAGTTATTTTAATGAAAATAGATAGTATAGGACTAGGACTAGTATAGGATCTGTTTTTCATGTTTATCTATTTAATTAAAAGATTCTAATACAAGATAGTTTGAGTATCAAATAGAAAAATATGCTACATGTGTAGTCTGCATGTTCCCAGCCTTTCCTTTAACATATAAGAAGTACAAAAAGGGGGGAACAAATTATTGACTAAGTCTACTTTGAAAGCTAACAGTTTCTCCGCAACTAAGTGGACTGTGAATACACAGGCGTTAACCAGATCAGTTGGGTTAAGTAGGCTAGTGATGTGCAAGAATATTGTATGCATCTTACCATTATCCCAGGTTAAGTAGTGTTTGAGGTACTGCAAAGATTAGAAGTTAATAAAAGCTACAAGGTGACCAGCTTAAGGTATCTTATCCTGTTGTTTTTTTTTTTCCCACTGCAATTTATGAGTATTCATTTGCATGTCTCTCCTGTATCACTTAACTATTTAATTGCCTTCATTTGCTGCCAGGGGAAACCATAACTTTAGTGTCAAGGAGACTTATCAAAAAGGAAGTTTTCTGAGCATATTTTATAATGCAATGGCTATTTTATACCATAAGCTAAAACAACCACTGAAATAACTGAGGAGCAACAGCATGGCCTAACATTTGTCATAGGTCTGCTAAACACTTACATAATTACAAGCAGTTGCAAATGTGAATAGTACCAATCAGCACAGTTCTCAAATGTAAAGTTTACTCACTTACCTAACTGTTTGCAGGAGCAGAATTACAAGCATCTTTCCATTTTAAGCCTGACATTAATGACCCTAAAAGCCCCAGCTTCTTTTCTGCTTGAAACTTTGAATGCAAGGTCCTTAGTGAGAGAAGAATGTCCTTGGAATGTTTGACATGAATCAATATGGCCATTTTTCAGTTGAGGGACTTTGAAAACAAAGTGCTTTTCACTGTCTTAAAAGTCATATCTCTGTTTGATCCTTAACTGGGTTCTTTGAATAACAGTCATTAAATAATTTGCCAACTTTCACAATACTTTTCAAATCAATCAATCAATGTAAGTCAATATAAGTGTATTTTTCTCATTCTCTATAGGACTCATGTCATATATTCCCATTAATCTTTTTTTTAACCTCTATCACTTAAATATCCATGGAAAAAAAATTAAGTTGGTCTTGTGCTTAAGGTACTGAACTAGGCCTCAGGAAAACAGAGTTCCAACTCCTGACACAGGGTCTGGTGCAAGATTGGATGAGTACCTTTGCTTTCAGTACATCAACCCTGCATTGGCAAAATAAAATTTAATAATATTACAGCAACATTTCCTTCCTCTCATTCGGTGTATGTTTTGTCTAGCTAAACTGTATGAAGTTCTAGGAAGAGATGACATACAATGTCATATCAAATGAGGGAATGGCAGAGGCTTCTTGACTCTTACGATATAAATAATTAAAAGTAACAATAATTTAATCATTCTACTGTGGCTCAATCTATCACAAATTTTTCTTTTTACCCTCTTCTCTGATCCATGCAGAAAGGCCTGTAAAAGTGCCTGTTGGCAGTCATGGACTTGTGACAGATTGTGCTAATGCCATTTACACTGATCTTGTTAGTTTTGTCTATATTCAACCCACCAAACTTTTCCTTTGTAGAGAGAGTGATTTTTTTTATGCTGGGTAGTTGAAATTGTTTGGTACTGAGGCTATGAATCTCCAATTGGGAAGCCTGCTATAGGACTCCTTAAAATAAAAGCCACTGACCTCCACAACTTATACCCAAGCTAGCTTAGAGTCAGTATGAAATTCATTCATACCCTCCTTTGCTTTCCTTGGTATTACTGACAATGACATTGGATAAGATCCTGTCTTCTATTTATTCTCATTTCATATCATCCAATTTTTATATCAGATAAACCCATTTCAGTCAATTATCTACCCTCTTCTGTCATATGTGTTTTCAAACTCTCTGCATAAGATGCAGTAGGGCCCCTAGCCTGAAACTCCATAATGACTGTTTGTATTAATTTACAAAACTTTTCTCTCTGGTGCCTACTATTATTATATCTTAGTTCTGTAGAATTGCTACAGACACTGCTGTAGACAACATGTCAGCAAGGAACCTGAAATATATGCATGATGAGATGACGACAGTGTGGTCTATGTGGTCCACACCTTAGAAACATAATTTGATGAAGAATGCAGTAGCCCAGTTGGTAGTGATGATTCTCAGCAGTAGCATATATATTTCCTGCTGTGTACTGACTACCTGCTAGTTCTCATATGAAGGTTAGGATGTTGGTTTTCATTTGCAAGGCCCTAGGATCTGTCAATAGAAAGGTTGAAGCCCCTTACTGTGGCATGTATATGCTGAGTTCTGAATAAATGCATTCCATAGGTAACAGAAATTGTTTCACCCTCCCCTGACACAAGACACACAATCTCAGTTTTCTTTTTGAGAGATATGAGCAGGAGCAAAATCCCCACATTTCAGCAAGACAAAATTTACTAATTAAAAAGCTAACAACGTGATTGAATTGGTTTAATTATGAGAAGAGCATAATGTAAGTTCCCACAGAACAGAGACTTAGCATAAAATATCTTCTGGGGTGAGCATGCTGCTAAAACATGTTTGAAGTAAGTAATAAACAAAAACTCTACTTCAAAAAGCTGAAAGTAAGGGTTAATAGAGAACAGATAAATAACTCCTTTGTAGATATGATACTTCCCCCCCAACCCCACACACACACTTATACATTGTGACTAATTGACAACTATGTGGGGTTTTTTAAGAGGGAAGAAAAGATTTGAGTTGGCTCTGATCCCATTACCACAACGTAGTTGGAGCTCAGCCATCTGTCACAGCTGCTGCTCGCTTTAACTGCCACTCTAATTGACAATGAACCCAGAGACCTGTAATAATTGTGGCTGCTCTGTGACTTGAGCAGGTAATGCCTTCCTTTTAGCATCCATCAGGCCCCATCTGTGCTCCAGCACAGCCTTTCTCTCAGGGTGTGGAGGCACTGTTAGACTCTATAGCTCTGATTCTAGGTTGGGAGGGATCACCTCATTAGGGAGGCTTTAGGAAGGCCTAAGGGAAGCCATGCCCAGAATGAAATTGAAAACCTCCTCAAACTTGTTGTAAGATTTTAATCCTATTGCCAAGGCGCACACACAACATCTGCCAGTCAGACTTAGCTTATATTTTAAAAATCCTTCCAGTGCTGAGTTGTTCCAGGACTATTTGAAACCAAAGTTCCCTTGTAAGTTCTTTCACTCCAACTTTTTAAATGGATTGTCCTACACTTTTCCTGTCAGAGACATTTCAGTCACAAAAAGGATTAGGAAACACAATGACGTTGTAATTAGATTTATAAAAAATGGGTTTGCAGCAAGTTCCATCACTTTGCAAAGGAGAGAGCCTTGCTCCAGTGGAGAGAAGTTAAGATGTCAGGACACTAAGCCTTTCCTTATGGCCACGTGTTCAACCCACTCCTGCCTTAAACTGGAAATCACCTCTTCATGTCCCTTCCAGCCCAATTTTTTGTTGATTCTAAGTAGTTAAGCTACAAATTTCTCTTTCTTCTACGCATTATGCTGGGGTATTGACATGTGGATTTACAGGTTCTATGTAGCAACATTCTGGGAATTGCCATCTACTTGACCGATTTAACGTGGGTTTGTCCAACAGGTGCATGATGTTATAAGATGACAATCTGTCCATGTATTTAAGTTACACATTTCTTTGGGCCCCACCCAGAAACTACTAAAGAAAGCAGAAGGCTTTTGATCTGGACCCTATATTTTTCATATCTTTAACTAGACAGCAATACTGATCTAAATCCCAGTCTTTTCCTAGTTTTTTCCTTAACTGGGTAGTCTAAGTAAAAAAAATTAAGGATTCCAGGATTTGGCACGTGGTTTAACCAGCTTAGAAAGGTTGGTGGTGGCTGTTATTAGATAGAAAATAATATATTTTCCCATAATATTTTTAAAAATTATATTTAAATATTGGGCATTTCCTGCTCAACAATGAAGCTGTTAAACTGGGTTCCATCTTATCCAGTAGCCTACATCTGATAGTGACTATTGCTAGATGCTTCAGGACAGCAGTTTCATTTGCTATTGTGTGGTTTATTCTTCTAGCCAGTAAGTAGCATAACTAGGGTTGGCTGAGTAGGGCACCAGTCCTTGGCATATATTTAAAGGGGGAACCAGCAGCATCCCACAGTGCTTGGCACCCCAAACTTCAGTGATCAGCAGCCCTGCCCTACAGCATTTCTGCCCAGGGTGCCAAAATTGTCTGTTATGCCTCTACTTGTAGCTTTATGAGTAAAGCTCCTCCTAATACTTACTACCCAAAAAGACTCATCTGCAAATTTTCCAAAAACTGAACCTAATGCTATTTTCACTCCTTTATGCAGTAAAAAGTCATACAGAGAATTTAATCTTCATAAAATAGTAATTTCTTTGTCATCGTTTCTTTTTGGAAACAAAAGAAATTCTTGTTGAAAGAATCAAAAAGATTTTTCTCAAGTTTGAAATGGAAGTGCAGACAGATTTTTGTAGTCACGCTGAGTAGACAGTCCCACATGTAGTTTGTAGCAGAGAAAGTCAAAGTTTACTATATTTCAAGTTTTTTTATGCCTACAACCACATTTCAGCAAAACTTCACTTAAAAATTAATGAAATTGTAGGCTGAGCTATGGGAAATACAGAAATGAGAAACATATTACATGTAGGTTGTTAAACAGCAGGAAATGTAGGACCAAATCATACTTCAGATTTAGTACCTAATTGGCATTCATGTAGCTGTATAACTACTATTTTGTGTATTTGCCCACCATTTTGAATCTGTTTCTATTTGGTTAGAATCAAATCGCTCTACACTCAAAACTTCTGGGGTAAAATGGAAATAACAGAAAATCCTCCCACCTCTTAGCCTAGTGGCCAAGGTATTGTACTAGAGACAAGGAATGGTAGGTTGCAGGCTCCACATTTCTGGTAAGGGTTTGACCCCGTGATTTCACATCAAAGTACCCTAGCTTCAAACTGTAAGCTGGATATTGGTAAGAGCACTGTCCAGCCCTCCTCTTGAGCTGGTCTATGCTACTTTTCGTTTAACATTCATTTGATCAATAAATTTGAAGACAAGAAATACAGTGGAATAATTTCTGCCCCATGCGGGGACAGGGCTAAAACCCAGGGGCTCTTCCGTTCTAGGGCAGATTCTTCCCTCTAGCCTGTTTTGTTCCTTGTGGTCTCACATATGGTCCCCTTCCAGCTGCCCAGTGGGATAGCTTCAAGAAGAGAGTAGGAGATAGCACTAGCCTGTGACTTAGCGGATTCAAGCATTGTTCTAGGAAGCAAAAGATATAAGTGTGAACAGTTCCTGAGTGAGGAGGACCTAGAACCTGGGTCTGGACTATCAGGCAAAAAGGTAAGAGGACCCTCCACCTCCTCATCAATAACCCACGAGTTGTAACTTTGCCATGATTCAAAAGTGTCAAAAGTTACTTGGCATTATGAGCATCCTTGTGTAATTCTGTTTTCCCAAGGCACCTACACAGTTGTAACAGAGCCTACAGGGTAAGTAAGACTACGTGGAATCTAAACTGTATCCCAGTGCCAAAAACTGCAGTTTCAAGTCACATAAGTACCATTTGTATATAAAGGTAAAATAAGATATAGCCCTAGGAACTATACTTGCTTCTCAAATACAAGGAAAGCTGTTTTAGACATGGTATGAAAGTAAAGATGAAAAATATACTTAACAAAATGCAAAACTAATTACAATTTATCTTAAGAGAAAATTATCAAAATGTGAATGCTTTTCACCAACTCAACAAAACAAAATTCACCTCAAGTGGAATTGAACCAAAAACCTGCCAGATTTTCAAGCAAAGATGTTTGACACTGAAAATATGAGCAAATTTGCATTTATAATCATATTGGATGAAAAAAGAAAATAGCCATTTGGTCAGAACTGAATAAAGTTAAATCATGTTGAAACAATTTACAACTGCAGAATACTGGTAAATTTCCACAAAGTAGAAATTTCACAAGGCTCCTACCATGAACTCACCAGGCAGAATCTGGAGTGACTCCAGTGAGTTCTGATGGGTTAATCTGGTGGGACTATAAATGAAACATGGCCCTTGATTTAGGATCTTGGTAGCATTATGCTAGAGATCCTAATTGCAGAGTGATTCACATTATGGTGCCTGATGAATCTTCCCCTGCTCCATAGAGACCCCTACATCTAGACCCACAGATTTCAGCTGCGTTCTAAGAAGAGGATTTTGATTTAACATCACTTGATACTTAAAAAAAATGATAGATAAGGAAAATGGTTGCTTTCTATAAATGTCATATTAGCTGCATTTGTAGTGTAGTAATTTCCACTACAGACTGCAATGTTTACTTTTTCTCAAATAAAATACATAAATAAAATTGTGCCAGGTATTCAATCGATGTCAATATAGCTACACCAGTTTAAACTAACTGGGGACCTGGCCCTGAATATTCTTTATGCAGACTATGAACTCACAAAGAACTGTTTTTTTGTGGTTTAGTGTGGGTTTTTTTTAATTAAATCATATAAATATTGCATTGGGCTTTCACAGAGACTTTCATTTGAGGATCTTGATGTTGATTACTGACATATATTTAAAGTGTACAACACCATTGTGAAATAGCTCAGGGTTGTTATTTGCATTTTGTAGAGTAGATGCTAAGTCACAGGGTATAAGTAGCTTACTCAGTTTTGCCATGGATAAATGTTAGTTCAGTATTCCATATTTATCAACAACAAAGGAATAGGAAACACTTCAAAGACTGAGAAAATATTTTCTGCATGACAATTTATACATAAAACAAATCAATGTACGCTCAGAAAACGTTGCATAAGCAAGACTAGATGATATGATATCCTGCTTGAAATATGGCACTTACAGTCCAGGCTATGGGTAAGAAATTGGGATCAGAGGGATTGCATAAACTCCTGTTTTAATTAATGACAAAACTGCTGTTGACTACTGTGAGAATGATGACCCATTGCTGTATGTAGTAAACTTGGGCGATGTACAGATGTTCCATTTCCACTGGGAGAATTGCCATTCTCCCAGTAAAAAACACAAGTTCAAGTTGTTTCTCCCCCACCAAAAATGGCGGTTCTTGCAGAAGAGTAAACTAACTCCAACCAAGTTGCTCCCAAGAGAATTTCTTCCGTGAGAATGAATGTTTTTAGGCTTTCCCCTGGTTTGACTACCTCCAGAGGGGAGTGGAGCCATAGGTAAAAACTCCTTTGCCTTCTTGAGACCAGGCCCACCCTGGTCTGAAGAAGTCATGGGGAGAAAGCTGTGCTCCCATCTCTCCTGTAGACCAGGGAGGGAGGGGAGGAGTAGCTGCTAGCTGCTTTCTGCCTGCTTCTCATCCAGAGTCCACCAAGTGAGAAGTGGGCACGGGGCTTTGCCACATGGCTCCATCTGCTCAGTTTCCATGCTCTGGGAGCCAAGAAGAAGGTGGGGGGGAAGGGGGGAGCAGCACCATGAGCTTCCTGCCTCTTTCTCATACAAGAGCCCATGGTGTGAGAAGTGGGTAGGTGGCTTTGCCCCACTGCTCAGGGGCAAAGCCACCTCCCAGTCCCAGGGAATGGGAGGACTGGAACAGTCTATACTTTCCCTAGATTGGGATCATCCCAGTCTCAGGAAGGTACAAGCAACAGGGGAGGGGAAACAGTTGCAGACTGAATCCCTCTCCTGGAATCATTTCCAGTGATATAAATTTTCCACCACTAGAAATTAATGTTTGGATGCAGCCCTAGCTAATTAGTCATTTTGAATAGACACAGACTCTATATATTTGCATCAGAACGAAACAATCTAGCATACTGAGTGGGATATATGGAAGATCAATTTTTATCACCTATAAAATTATCTCCAGTGTTATTCTGAACTGGGAATTTATGATTGTAACCTATGATATTGTGCTTTTTAAGGTGCTGAACTCCTTAGCTCCCAGTGAAGTCAATGGATCCTTTCATGTTAAAGGATGTCCTTAATCAAAATGTGGTTGTCTGCCACCTGAGCTTCTTTTATATGTTCTATGATTGTGCAGGGAATTCATCATAATATGATGAGTCACAACACTTCATAGGAGTGGACATCCCAAAAGTCCATGTTAGCTACTGGAGACAAACAAATCATTATGTCAAACCATTCTGAGATTATACATTTCAGATTATATGGTCAATAAAGTAACTGGAAATGGTCATTTTAGACATTTTGTGAGCCTTCAAGTGGGCCTGCCTGTCTTCTAGTGCTTAAACTGCCAGAACTACCTACTTCAACACTGGTAAGAAACATTACAAAGAGGTATTCCTATTTGGCTGAGATGGCAATGAAAAGACTAAGTGTAAAAATTTCAAAATGCCAGTGTTACTTAGAGCCCTAAATTCCATTTTAAAAAGTTACTTAAACTCTTAGAATCCCAAGACTAGCTTGCAATGACATCTATGTTTCCAGTTACTTCAGAAAGTGAGACTTTGGAATTTACAAAATATTATCCAAAGATGTATTTTAAGACCTGGTCAACTGAGAATATGTAAGGGGGGAAATCTAAGAGGTGGCTAAGAGAGTTCCAGGAACAGTCTACATTCCAGCTAGTCTGCAGGCTACAAATCCTGTATGGGCATGCCTGCTAGCATGCTTAGGATGCAGTATTAGCTGTATTAAATTAAATGTAAGTATTGGATTTTAGATTAATATAGCACTGGTTTTAGTTGCATTGTGTTTCTTTACATCTTAATGCCATTTTCTACTAGTTATCTATGAATAGCTTCTTTAGGTTTGACTCAGTTCCTCCAAATAAAAAAGGCCTGGCCAAAATCCAGTATCTAATAAGAGAGAGGAGGTAGGCGCCAATATCATATTCTAGTTGTGTTACTCCAGAGTTATACGAATGTAGCTGAAAGCAGAATGCAGCCCACTGTATATAGTACCAAAGGCATAACATTTTAGGACTAACTGGGTGTGTCTACATATAGAATTAATATGACAGAATTTGCTGTGCAGTAAACTACTCTGGGGTACAGCATCTATAAATGTCCCTGGGTTGAGAACAAATTGAGCCCAATGGTAGCAATTTAGTCCAGGGCTGCTCCTGCCCTGTTCTGCCCTCCTGCAGCCATCACACAAGCTCTAGGCTCTGGCCATAGCTCCCCAGTTGCCAGCGCCAGTCTTTAAAAGGCTTCCCCGTGCCTTGTTCCCCAGGCACATGCTTCTCTGGCCCTGAGCCGTCTACAGCCTGTTGGCACAGCATTCCAGGATGCTGTCCCATGAGCTTGTGCCCATCCAAGACACTCCTCATCTACTCCCTGGCAGTGATGACCAGCACTGCGAGCTTCTGTTCACTGCTGTGCTAGCCAGTGTGGCTGGCGCCTCGCCCCTGCTGCCTGGCCCTGGTGGGCCTCGACCCCATCTGCCCCACCCTGCCACAAGTCCCCATGCCCATGCCCATGGCCCAGCCTGTGTCCTGTGCCCTGCTTACCCTAGGCCATTGACTACAAGTCCTGGGCCACCTCCTGGACCCCCACAGGGATGCTGCCCACATAGACGCCACTGCAGCCACAGTCCATGAGCTTCTGGTGTTCCAGCCCCACTGCTTCTGAGCCCACTTTGCCAGCTAGGATTGGTGGCACTGCACCATCCTACACACCTGGGACAATGACCAGTGTCTTGACTTATTTCAGAAGACCCAGGAGCTATTCCAGCAGTTCAGCCCACACCTGCCAGGCCACCACCATGTGCCAGCCCCTCCCTGTGGACACCCACATGGCCATTGCTCTCGTGAAGCTCGTCACTCCTGCCAGCCTGTGCTATATTGCCCACTTGTGCAGAGTGGGTAAGGTGACAGATGGAGAGGCCATCCTCGAGGTTGATGGTGCCCTCCAGGATGTGATGGCCAACACTGTGCTCCAGGCCACTGACTCCCTGGAGGTGGTGGCAGATTCCAAATGCTTGGCTTCCCCCAGTGTATTTGGAGCCTCGACAGGACACACATCCCCATCACCTACCCACCCCTGGCAGACCACCTCTACTACAACCAGAGGGTATTCCACTCCGTTATGCTGCAGTCTATGGTAGACCACTGGGGGGGCTTCATCAACATCTGTGCCAGCTGGACTGGCAGCGCCCATGACACCTAGATTTCTTGGAACTCTGCCTTGCCAGTCCTGGTGGAGAGCAGCTGTTTTGTGCCAGGATCCCAGACCTGCAGCTGGGTGACAAAACCATCCCACCCCTCCTCACTGGGGACCCCACTTACCTGCTGCTGCTGTGGCTCATGTGCTCCTACACTGTCTACCTCAACCAACACCAGGTACACTTCAGCTGGTGTTTGGGCTAGAGCTGACTGCTGGTTCAATGTGCCTTTGGCCACCTCAAGGGACTCTGGCACACCCTCACAACCAGCATTCCCTCTAAGCTGTGTGGTGTGTGCAGCCGCGCAGCCACATATGCCATGCAGCTTAGAGGGAACGCTGCTTACCACCCACCTCAAGTTCACTAAGGCCAACATTTCCTAGGTCATTGTCACAACCTGAGTGCTGCACAACATCTACAAGGTGCATGGGGAGCTCTTCTACAGGGCTGGGGTGGAGGAAGCATGGTGTGTTGAGGACTCCTGGCCTCAGGAATGTGAGCTTCAGTGGCAGTACCAATAAAAGGCTCCCCTCCCCTGAGGACCTGGGTGAACCATAAATCCAGCAGGGGGGTCAGAGCACCATATGTGTGAGGCAGTCACAGATCACCTTTTCTCATCACCCCCAAATAGGGTGCCTCAGCGGCCATCCATGGATTCCAGATTCATGGGGCAAACCTAAGATAATGCATGCTGCAGACAGTTTGCAACAAATACCAACCTTTATTTCCCTCCAGAACACAACAAACACCCCCTACCCAAAACACCAGACTCCCTCCTTCCCTCCTTCCCAACAGTAGACTCCGCCCCTAACCCCAACCTTTTACCCCATGAAACTATTTTCACTGCGAAATTACAACTGTTGAAAGGGCAGTGAGGAGGAAGCACCTATGGCACAGAGCTCAGAGGGAGGCACCCTGCACTCCAGCTTTTGCTGACTCCACTTTAGGAAACCATGGCAAGTCCAGTGGGCTGGGGGCTGGTCCAGAGGAGAGAGTAGGTGCTGTCGAGCACTCTCAGCCTTTTCCCCCTCCCCCTTCATGGGGCTGTGGTCAGCAGGGCCCATGTGGGAAGGTGGCCTAGCTGAGACGAGCTCCCACTCAGGGGCCATATGGAGCCAGGGTGAGTGGCAGCTGGGAGGTGAGGTGAGGGACCTGGCCATTGGGTGGCCAGGATTTGGAGCAGGGGCTGGGGGCCCTGGCTGCTGCAGGTGGCTCTCCACCTACTCCCATGCCCACTAGGGGGCCTGACGCAGGACCACAGGCAGCTGCCAGGGGCCAGCCAGGGTCAAGGTCACCACAGGCAGCTGCCAGGGGCCAGCCAGGGGCAAGGACAGGGCTGGGGGCTGGCACCAGGTAGCACAAAAGAGACTGACAGGGTGAGCACCATGTCCAGGAAGCACCAGTTATCCTCAGTGGCCTCTACCACCTGGTACACCAAGCCACACTGCTCCTCCTATGCCTCTAGCTGCCTCTCCAGGAGGGTGACCCGCCTCTCCTGGAGGGTGAGGTATGTACCAGCCATCTTGCAGTTCTTGTGGTGCCAGGCCTGAGTGTCTACTTGTTGCTGGCAATGCTTGGCCTTCGCTGCTGTGGTGGCTCCAGAACAGCACTCCCCCTTCTCCTGTCTACAGGCCTGGCATTTAGCTCCCATGCTGCTGGGCGTATGGTTCCTGGGTTCTGGGGGTAAGGAACTCCTGCCTGGCTGGGACAGACCTGGTGATGTCCCCACCACTGCCCTGGTAGCCTTCTCCAGAGAGGTGCCCCAAACTATGGCCCCCACCGTGAGGGGGGTGCATCCCAAATGTGCCTCTGGTAAGAGTCACCCAGGCATACTGCAGCAAACTGTTTGAGCACTTCAAGGGGTGCCCACCCGCTATGCCCTGCTGATGATGATCACAATGATTCCCTCAGGTAAAGCTGAGAACCTAGCATGAGGCACTGGGCACAGCTTTGAGGGTGCCCCAGGCAAGCCCATACTTCCCCACAACATGGAGGGGTTCCCCACCACCACCTGGAGGGGTATCTCTGCCTACGGTATGAGTGCCTGACCCCTATGGAAGAGGAGGAGATTGCTGTTGCCATCAATGAGTTTCTGTCCATGTTCCAGGCCCCTAACTGCCTAACTGGGAACCTGCTGGGTGCTCAATAAAGTCTTGAACTGCCTCCTGCCTCCCTGCATGTTTGGTTGGAGGTGGAGACTTCAGTGGATGGTGGGGAGCTCAGTCAGGCAGAGTGGGGAGGGGAGGGAATCCCCTGACTACAGAAGTGCTGCCCAGGAACAGGTGGGTAAACTGCCATGGGCACAGGTGGCCATAGTGCCCCCTCCCCTCCCTGGCCTTCCTCTCTGTGTGGGGCTTACTGAGCAGGTGTGGCAGGCACTCTCAGTGGTCCAACTTGGTCCCTGGCTGTGGAGAGGAGGCTTGGATTGTGCCTGGCCAGCTGGGCAGTAGCCCCCTCTGGCAAGGAGCTGGAGCTGGTGTGTGCAGGGGCCATCTCAACCCTTGTAGGTGGTCCACTGCCAGAGTAACTGAAGCAGATGGTGGCTGGGGCAGCCCAAGCTGCTGGGTGAGGCAGAGGGCAGGGAGCACACCAGGATCTGGCAAGTGAGTCCCAAGGGGCCCTCCCTTGGAGAGTCCTGCTGGTCCATGGGCCCTGACTTGGGCTCTGGCAGCCTACCCATGCTGCAGAAGATGTTCTGGGCCTCCCCAGGGTCCATGGGGACCAGAATGTCATCCAGCTCCCATACGAATGGCATGGTCCTGGGTGCAGCCTTGCGCCTCCTGTTGTGGTCCCTCATGCAGACCCACTGTGTCCTCAGGGCCTTGGGCTTGACTTGGAATTGCTGTCTGGAGTGTTGGTGTCTTTGCTTCTGCATCCACTGGGGCCATGGCTACATAAATGCCCCTTGTTGCCCAGCCAAATTGCCCATGGACCTCAAAGTCCCTTGGATGATGATGAAGTCTGCTGTCTCCTCACGGGTCCAGTTGGGCCCCCCAACCCTGTGTGTCACTGGGTGAGGAGTCTGACATGACAGCAGCTGGCAGGGGCCTCAGCAGGTCATGTACAGGGTCCGAGTGGTGCATCAGCCACAGGTGCCCACTGCAGTGGAGCACAGTGCCAGTGGGGCAGGATGGGGCTGGCAGGGGCCTTGTTGGGCCAGGCACAGGGTTTATGTGGCAGCATCAGCCACAGGTACTTGCTGCAGTGGGGCATGGTGAGAAGAGTCCAGGTGACAGGGGCCCTGGGGGTCAGGGTCAGGGCCAGGGTCTGGGTGTTATTGTCAGGCAGCCAATGAGCTTCCTATGTCATGTGGCTGCAAAAGTTGCTGAGCCACATGGCTTAGCAGTAGGCAGCAAGCTGCCCCCCTGCTAGAGCAGCTGACCCGGCACAATTTGCACCTACATCACCAACTACATGCACATTTAAGCACAGTAATTTCCAGCACCACCAGGTAGTACTTGTATTGCTGGGACTATCTGACAGTGCTGTAAATTAATCTACTGTGCACTAAATTGCAGTGAACATATAGATGGTGACACTATACTGCATAGTAAATTGGTCTACTGCACAATAAAGCACACCTATAGACATGACCACAGTGTAAGTCAGGCACAATAAACTCAGAAGCTTTTTGTCTTGGTAGTTTTGCCTCTGTGCTTGGAAAATTTAAATAGCTATAAAATTTATGCTCACATTATGTAGGGAGAGCCTGGAACAACTGAAAATTGTAATGTTTCCTCACAAATCTCTGTCATGTACTAAGACAGAGGATATGAATCTTGTAAGATAAAAGCTACCCAACTGCAAGTACCATTTATAAAGTATAAACAAATAGGAGCAGAGTTAAAGTACTGGGTATGTATTGAACATCCTAACTAAGCAACCTCTCTTGACATTTTTTTTTTGTTAAAGTAAATGCTAGCTGCTTTCATTATGAATGGGGGATCATCTTAGCTTTGTACACAGGAATTTCTTTCACAACATTTCTTCCCCTTCATTAACACAATTAAATCATTTGTTCTCATATGTATGGTAAATTAACCTTTATTGCTAAGGCTGCGGTAGATGTCAACACAATCTTATCTTTGTTAGGAAATGTTTCTTGGCTGAATTTTAAGTATGGTTTTCATTGAATTTCATACCTCTATAGCTAACTGTGTAACAATTAGCTGTGCCTAGAGTGGCATTTTTTAGACTATCAAATCTGTCAGGTTCTTGCACACAAGTGTCCTTATGAGTTTCTCAGGCCATAATGCAAAGGATAGTGTTGGCCATAGGTTGGTATGTCTCCTGGCTGGGTTAATGTTGGCACACACTCAGTGGGTGCACAGCACCAAAGGTTCCAGAGTCTGTACATCTTCGAATCTTCATAAGGGAGTGACCCAGTTTTAGTCCTGACCATGCCCAGTTGAGGCTGAGTTATGTAACTTCATTGGTGCCAAATGCCAAGTTGGTCACAGTCACCTTCTCTGAGGGGAGCAGTGATGGGACTGGTATTTTGATAATTGATGGATGACTGACAGCACCTCTGTGAGGATGATTGGTCCAAAGTATGATTGACAAAGGTGGTGTGATTGAAGGTTATAAAAGTGACCAGATCCCAGGGATCCGGGTCTCCCATGGAATGAATTTGTTCCTTGCATGTGGGTGCTGGTGAATGCGTGTTTAGAAAGCTGTGGCTGGAGGGCCTGGGAGGCCAAAGGCCAGTGTGGTCCAGCACATGATTGCACCTAGTACACAGGAAATCATAATCCCACAGAAGTGTGAGTGAGGGCCTAAGAGGCCAAACTCTTCTCCACATGCTTGTAGGCAGGTGTGCAGGGTAAGAATTCAGGGGACCAATACCTCTGTAGTGTTGATTGAGTGCTTGCAGCATGTCTCACGAGTGCCTAAAGAGTGCCTGGGTTATTGCTGCTGTGACTCTGGGTGACTCTGTGTGAGAGGTGCTGCCACAGCAATTGCTGGCCTCAAGAATATGAGAAGCTATACAGCCTCTCTAGTGCCCTCTATGGGATAGCATTGTATTGCTTTGGCTTATATTGTTGTTGATATTGGATATTGCTATTGGCTATTGTTATTGATATTTGGGTTTGTTGAACTGTTGTTGTTTACATTGTTATTGTTTAGATAATAGGGTTGTTGTTACCCCTTTACATTGTGTCTGTCATTTATTGCTAGTTAATTATATTTTGCTAACTAGAGCCAGGCTGCAGGCTTACGGTTAGTGAGGGTTGCGGTTCCAAGCCATTCACAGCAGGATCCTTAATTGGGATTAACAATATAATTTGCATAATTAAGGATATATTTCCCCTTCCAACAAGAGGGAGAGAGTTCGATTGCTTCCCACTCCTCTTCCAAAATCTTTGTGTTTTACATGCCTTTCATCCTATCATTGGAAAACTGGTAAGAGAACTGGGAGCTCCATGAGAATTATAGCGTGATAACATTTAATGTTGTGTCTAAAGTAAATATAAGAAAAAATCATTTTATCAACAGGTAACACATGATTGTTCAGCTCAAGTAGGCTACTTTGGCAACACCTACCTCATTAGTATTATTTAGCTACGGTATTTAGCGATTGTTATTATGTCTTCCGGATCATTAATAAAGATGGTAAGTAATACTGGACAAAATACTGAACTCTACTACTAGGCTTCCCTTTCTTTAAGACTCATGTAGTTTTCAATAGATTTGCTAGTGCTCAGATCAATTTGGATCAATTCGTTTGGAAAGGAAGTTCTCCTAAAATTCCATATGAAATATTATGAAGTATGATTCACCAAGGGAAAACCTTCAAAAGCATCTAATGGACATAAGTCCAATTAAAAGTCAGTGGAACCCATGTTCCTATGGCATTCAGGAACCTTTGAAAATTCTTTTTAATTTGATCCAGAAATGAGTCAAGTGATCACATTATTTTCCTTTAGAAAACATGCTTCTTCTATCTCTCAAAGTCTGGTAAGGGTTGCAATTGTTAATGTTGTTCTATTATTTACCTAGTGATTGATATTTGATTTACCAATTTCCAACAATGTTACAAAATTTTGAAGGTATCTGCCTAGCATTCTTCAGGCTACTTAGTATGTGCAGGTCTTACACATCTTACATTTAGGGTGAAGAACTACTGGAGTCTGGAAAACATATTGGCAAGTTTTACTTCTATCCAGGAGCCAAGTGGTAGCATTTGCCTTCCAAATGGTATTGACTTAAGGAACAGGTTGAAAGAAAAAAAAGGGGGTGAGGGGACTCCTGAACTGTCTTTTTCAAAGTTGGAATCTGTAGTTTATTATTAGAATGTTTAGTTCCCATGAGGAACTACAGGGATTGAGACCACACTATCTCGCTAGTGCCATTGCTGCCACTAACTACTCAAGAAGGGGTAAGGAAAAACCCACTCCCTCTGCACTGGCCAACAGAAGAGAGTTCATGCCACAGCAGCAGTATTCTCAGTGTAGCACAAACAATAACAGAATCATTCTTAGGGACTCCCATTGCACAGCATGGTTTAAAAGCTGTAATGTGACCTCTACCATTTCATATTATGTTCTATACTTTCTCCGTATGGACAGCAGTGGTCTTTGGGCTAAATCCTCAAACTAACTTCTTCTGCCCCCAAAGAAAGTGTTGTAACCACCTTTGAGCAGTACTGGGTGCATGCCACAGACCACGTTCTAGACTGAGAGCTTCTTGGTGCATGCACAAGGCTGCCACAGGGTGGTTGCATTACATCTATTTTGAAGTTTACTGTGTGAAGCACAAGCACAACCATGACATCAGGTTTCGAGTAAGGAGAAAGTAGTGCTGTTTCCCAAGAGTCCAGTAGATAGAACACTCCTACTTAACAGGTGGGAGATCCAGGTTCAAATTCTTCCTCTACAGAAGCAGAAATCGGAATCCATGTCTCCCACATCCTAAGAAAGGACGTTACTCATTTGTTTCTAAGTTATTTTGAGCTGGGGCCTTCACAGGATTCTCTTCTTGAAATACTTATTTTTAATAAAATACCTAAATACTCATTAGCCAAAAGTGAACAACTCTGTAATGTGCTGATTCATTTGTTCACCTGGGAGATGTAGGTTCCAGTCCATACAGTAGGCTGGTCAGTGCTCTAACTACTGAGCAACTAGATGTAAAAAGGAAACCTCTTCTTCCTTACTGTGTATTGTGTGAGGCCTCAAAGAACACCTACCAGAATATGCCCAAGAGATATACAAGGGACTAACTAATTTGAAAACCTCACTGGGGGTCTAGATGTCAAGTAGTTTCATGGGCGTAGTCTCACCAGGCGGCAGAAATCCAGGCACCCAGGAAACTTTACTGGAGAAGGCTAAGGTATCTTCAGGGTGAGGCTACAACCAATCAGGGGCCTAGAAGAAATAATTTTAGATATAAGTATCTGAAGTTGCAGTTAGGGATCTAATTCCCTTTATACATCTAGAACTTTATTACTATGCATACCATGCCAGAAGTCTCTGGATTTGTATCAAGGAAGCATTTGCATTATAAAATGAATTAGAACTGTTGGACATTAAATGGAAGTTCTCAAACCTTTTAGATGCAAGGCACCCCTCCACAAGTTTTAAGTACAGCAGTCTTAAAAGCTAAGTTCAATTGCATTTAAAAAACTAATATAAATATAATAAGAATATTATAATATAATGATTAATTAAAGCACAGTGATTAATAATATAATGTTTGCATTATTGTGTTGTCAATTAATTGTACTACTATACTATAATATCATATCAAATGTAATATAAGTATAATAGTCACCCCTTCAGGCTGCTCCACCCAGCTCTGCTTGGTCCTATGCTTGCTTATTTCTAGTGGAGCTCTGGACTCCCAGGGTCCCGGTCACTACTGGGAAGCAGGAACTGACAGGACAATTTCTGGCCTTGGTTTTTGCAGAGTGATCCCCCCTGAACTTCAGCCCCAGGACCAAAATGGTCAGACCCCAGGGGCATCCAAATGGCAGAGAAGAGTTTCTGAGCAGCACATGCAGCACAGGAAACAGGATTGAGGGGATTGCAGAGACAAGGTGGAAGATAACAGAATATGAAAGGCTCAGAAGGGGAGAATGGGATCTCCTCCCCATTCTCAGCTTGTATCTGAGGGGGCAGGTGCAGCCTCTGCTATCACAGCTGTCCCCACATGGACTTGCATGCTCGGGTCCAGAGCCACCTTCCCCTTCAGTCCCTCTCCCCAGCCCTAGGAGTGTGTGAGGAACTGGGGGACATGCTGGGCTGAAAAGCATGGCTCTGTGTCTGTGTGCCTGCCTGCCCACCCAGGGCAGAGCTGCCAACACAGGGGCTGTTGGAGGGTGAAAGTGGGCATCCATGGCTACCCCTTAGCTCTTGGGCAGGCAGAGGGAGGCGCGAGTGGCAAACTCATCTGCTTGCACGCGGGTCAGATGCCATTGGACCCCTGAGGGGATCTTGCATTACTCCAACTGAGAACCACTGGTCTAGTCTCTTCTAAGGAAGAGTCCTGTGTGCACTTGTGTTTGGGTGTACGATGGGGAGAGTTCTACTAAGACATATATACTGGAAAGAAGGGACTCTGACATCCAGGAACTCATTGTCTAGCTGCTCTAATGGCAACTGCTTATCTCCTACTTAAATAACCCAGTTAAATACCAAACAAACCTTCCAAATTCTGCTTTTTGTTGATTGCAAAGAAATCAGAAAGAGTGAAATGCAAGTCCCACACATGAATGATTACAGGAAAAAGAAAAAGAAAACTACTTAAACATCCTGCTTACAAGCTACAAACTCTTTTCCAAAAGGGATTATTTGTTTGTAAATAGCAAACCAATTCTAAACATCAGACAATCCTATTCTACAGAAAACAGCACACAGGCTAGATCTCTATCTATGTAACAGTAGTAGGAAATTTAAATTATTATCGATTATGGGTTTGAACTGTGTCTTGGGTGAAAGCAATTCTTTTTCAAAATGTGGACTGAAAGTTAAATCTTACCCTTGATTTAAAACCCACAAGAATTTTAGAAATAAAGATTCCATTTCTGCCTGTTAATTTTGACCTTAGATTACTTGACAGTGGATTATCTACATTGGAGTAATAGTCTAAGCTTTACTGTAATATAGTACAATACCAGAATATACACACTGGCAAATATAATATATTTCTTATACTACAGTTGCTCTCTTAAAATGGTTCAGAGACTCTGCTAATTGTGTAATGAAAGTATGGCAGTTTATTAGACTCTCTTGAACAATAAAAAACCAATTAGGTAGCTAAAAAAACAAATGCAGTAATTTCTGACTTCATGTTGCTTATTTATAAAAGCACAAGTAGTAATAGAAAAAAATAATATCACAATAAGCAGGTACTGTGGTCAGTATCTTAAATAACTACACGGATCTCATAGCAATCTGGAAGTGTCTGTGAACATGACCTGAAAAATGTAAATCGGCTTAAGTCACATTCCAGTGGTCAAAGAGATTTGATGATATCATCTTTACACAGAAGTAAGCAAGTGTTTTCTTGCCAATCCAAAAGAAATGACTTCAAAGGAATAAACACTTTTTAGCACTTAGAGCTTTTATGATATTTATTCAGACAAGGAAATAAAGCCCAAGAAAAAACTCAGAATCAAAATTAGATTAGTGGATAAAGGATTATTATAATTCTACATTTCTACAGATGATTAAGTATATTTATAAACTGCTAAGTAGATGTTACAATCTGAATTAGACAAACACAGAACTTCAGAGAAGAAATGGTTTAGTGGTCATCAGCCTTGCTTATACCTCAGAGAACCTGGGATCAATTTCTTGTTCGGTTGCAAATATTTTTGTGACCTTGAAAAGTCATTTAGGACCAGGTAGGCAAAGGTGTTTAGGTAAATAAGTTTTAATGGACCTATACAGAAGTTACACTTATAGCATGTTAAGCACAGAGAAAGCGCTCTAAAGCTGTAACCAAACAGATGTTCACAGCACGTAAAGTGCTTTAAAAATGGCAGATCTTCTTCTAAGTTAACCCTGGATGGGTGTGATATCAGACTGAAGCACTTCAGGTTAGAGAGCACTATCGAATGTTTGTACCATATCCCATCGTGAGCCAAGGTAGGTCACATTCCACCAGCATCCCAGGTGGCTTAGTGGGTTCCCCCATTTCCCCCACACACACAGAGCTTTGCTGGAACTTGCCTTACTCAGCTGCTCTGAGATGTCAGCCACAGGCAGGGAAAAGGGGTGGGAGGTAGGGAGTGACTGTATATCTGTATTTTTCTAACATTATAAAATGTCCCTAGGCAGGGCAAGGGTACTCCAAAAATGGACGAATCATGCTCCTTCGCAGGTCGTGGCAGCAGGGCAGGCAGGGGAAGCAGAGTGAGCAGTAGCTGTGATCTATTATGCCCGGGGCCCGGTGGCATAATAGTGGACTGCTGCTGTTGGTGCTGTTTCTGCTGGCTCTATGTGGGGAGTGAGGCTTGGTGTGTGTGTGTGTGTGTGTGTGTGTGTGTGTGTAAGATGTATATGTATTTGTTTCGTGTACCTAAATGGTACCTAAGTAGCTGTATTACTGCAGTTTGGGGGCACTTATCCAGTCTGCACAAACATCAGCACATTAAGCATATGCATCAGCACAGAGAAATAAAATTGCCTGGCTCTGTGCATATAGCAGGGTAAATTCAGAAACAGCAGGACTAGCAGGTGGGGGAGGGGCCTCCCACTTTTTAGGCAAGCACCTAGTGTACTTCTCCCTAGGAAGCAGGAGACTTGGGTTCTGGTCTCCTCTCTTACTTAGCAGGGGTTTGAACCTGAATTTCTTGCTTGCTAATTGAGTATTCTAATCATCAGGCTAAAGGTTAGACAAAACCTTCTCCAGCTACCCTCGCTGCACCTTCCAGTGAATATTCATTACATACAAAGCAATGGGGAGCAAGGCACCAGGCTAGAACCCCTAGCCCTCTTGCTTACAAGGCAGCTTCTATTTCTCTGCCTTTGACTTGCTCTCTTCCTCCCAGAATCATAAAAAAGTAGGGCTGGAAGGGATCTCAAGAAACCACCTGGCCAAGCCCCATAGGATCATCCCTATCTAAGCCAAGACATAGAAATATGCCTTGGCCACACATATCTCTTTCTCTCGGATGCTCAGTAAGGCTTTACAGGGTTATCTCCTGGGGATGGAGAAGACAAACATCATGGTGGATTTGGAGAGCCCTGTAGTCCAGTATGGATGAGGGAACAGAACCAGGTAATAACAGCTCTGGAGCCAGCAGAGTGGATCAGTAAAAGAAAATCAGAAAGGATGATGGAATGAAAAAAATCACAGAAGGAATACATGACTAGGAAAGAAAAACATAGAGCAGGTTGGGAAGGATGCAGTGAGGACTGCACCAGGAAAACTCTAAGATGCAGAGATACAAACAGCATATCAAGAAAACCAAGTCATGATGCAGAGTGAGAAGGTTACACCTAAACCGAGTTCTATCTGTAATGTTGATTGAAAGACAGAACTAGTTTTCAAATGGGTTACACTTGACACATGGTAAACCTGATTTAATCATGAGGATCATATTGTTTAGCAGGTTTAGACCCTTTTTTCTACTTCTATTCTCATTTACTTACCTGCCTTCACAGACCTCAAGCCTCCCAAATGTCTTGTCCTCCAAACCTTCGGAATGACTGTACCCTCTATACTGTTTAGTCTTTTTTGTTTCTCACCCCTCTGTTCCCTACATCTACCTATTCATCTCTTATATTTGAAAAGCAGTCACAAACATACCCATATGAAGTCACTCCAAACAGCACAAGAAATTAGTTTTCTTGCCCCTTGCCTGCTGGGTAAGGAAATTGATTTTTTGTATATTATGCAATAAATGTAAATGTTGCCTTTGTGACAGATTGGAAATGTCTTATTTAAACTGGTGAGAGTTGGGTGAGTAGAGGAAACCAAACACAACCAAAAGCAACCAAAATAAAAACTTTGCCGGGAACACCTTGAATCATTTGGCTGTTACCCATAACACCATTGGGACAACATGCAAATAAGTCTGTACTACATATTTATTATGATTCAGAATGAAGTTGGTGCCTACTATACACACCTCTCTCTCACCATGCCAGCTTTAAAAGGCTCCTTTGGCTGTATTCATGGCATTTAGGTAATTTATGCACTCCAGGCTCTTTAAAAGGTAATATCTGTGTTGTCTTTCAAGCAGCAAAACCATTCTTTGTTCCAGGAGTGATCCTCTGGGGTTTGGAGACCCCAGCAAACAACACTGATTGATTCTTTCATCTCCTTCCACTCCCCTCTTTTTGCCTTCTGAAATCTGTGTAAAAATCCAGGGCACAGAGTAAAGGAGCAATCCCAAAGAATTTTGATCCCTCCCCTAATCTCTTTCTCTACTAGACACATCTGCTCTTTGGTGTATTGTCTGAGCAGAGCCTTCAATAAGAACTCATGGGAGTGGCATCAGGGTAAGCGCAAATGGAGCACCACCAAGGATGACAAACACTAATGTGTTTGCTTAAGGCTTAGTTGCTGGGCTTGGATGGTAGATAGGGTAACTCCTCTGCTCTATAGAGACCTTTTGTTTTATTGAGGATGGGGGCATAGAGGTTAAAAAATAAATATATCACTTTTGATCAGTGGAAAGACACTGCTTCAGTGCAACCACCTGAGGGTAAAAGAAAACTGCTAGAGCTTTGAGGCACTATCCATATTAATACACTGAATGCCTTTTAAGGCAGGATGATTTTTTTTTTTTTAAATGGGATTATAGGCTACCCTGTCACCAAGAGTAGCCTCCTAAGGTTATATACTTGCAAGCCTCTTGTGACTTGTCTCTCACTGATCAGGTTGGATGAGACTCAAGTAGTATATTTTCCCCTAAAATTATCCTGTAGTACTGTATTTATTAGTGACTTCTCTGGCTTAAATATTCTTTCCGACCCCCACGCCCAATCCAGCAAACATCCCCTGCCGTTAGCAACCCAAGCATTTAAATTATTTATTCTAATCTCTTCTCTGGGTGTGTTTGAGTGACAGTTTTAGAAAATTTATCAAGCTGCTGTTTGTACAGGATTAAATCTGAACCACTGGTGAATATTGTTTTATCCTGAAAGAAACATTAGTCATTTCCTAGATAACTTATACACCTTTAAGTGATACCCTCAAAACTCTTCTGTTATGCACTCTTCTAAGCCCAGTGTTTCTTTCATCTCCAGTCTGACCATTCTGAACTCTGGTTACCAAATGCTTTGGGAAAAAGAATACCAGGGGACTGGCTCTGAGCCTAATGTCCCCACTTTAGATACTGTATTATAGCACTACAGTAAACAATGTCAAAGGCCTCAGATAGAACAACAAATAGCTTCCCACATGAAGACAGGTCTCCATTACCCAGAACAGATAAATTGCTCTCAGTGTGACTGATGAAGCTGAGGTGAAAGTACAAAAACCAGAAAGATGCTAGTGCAATATTTTATTTTTGGTAATGAAAGTGATCTACTCCTGTTTAACTAGTAATTCCGAGAACATCAGCTTAGAAGACAGGGTAAAAAATGTTGGCTACAGCACTGTATATGTAGCCAGACTTCAGAATAAAGCTAACTGCACACAGTTTGCAAAACATGGGCATTTCATCATGTTTTATTTATGGAATTCATTAAAATGTGAGACACTGATATACCATGCACTAAAAAGAAATCCTATATACAGTTCTCCTCCATATCTTCAAAACCATTAACCATATGGTAGTAGATGGCTAGGAGGAACGCCTCATATTCCAGTGATGAGCTCCTTTCATTCCTGACAGACTATACGCATACCTTGGCAGTTGTTTTTCATAGAACGTCCATCTATTTCAGTGGCATGTCAAGACAAACCAAGAAGTGCTGCAAGTAAGTGGTGGAGAGAGAATACACCACCTGCATTTGGTTTCTATGCTGTAGATGTAGAATTTATTTTCATAAGCCCCTGGAGGAGCAGCTCTCCCAGACACACAGTATCTGCATAATCATCCAATTTTAGGAAGATTAAATATTCATATCAGGCTTCTCAAGATGTGATAATGTCCCATTTGGGTTCTGATGGTCCAGGAGGAATTTTGCCATAGAATAATGACTGGTAGTTGCTATTCAGACTGTCAGGGCCAGTTTTTTCCATCATTGCTAACTATTTAGTCCTGGGTAGCCCTAGATTTAAATTGCTGGTGATCCCATTTTTCCATGAAAAGTGGGATTACACATTATGGTTTCCATAATATTAAATCATTCTTGTTTTCTGAATAAGACCTGAATTTTTAGAAACATCATATACTCCAGCCCCAAAGGGATGAAGGGATGTGATGATTCTAGGAGGCTCAGTTAAGGTTTATTTCTTGTAATAACCTATGTAGCTCAAGTATAGTTGAAGTAAAGTACAAGGCAAGGTCACAGGTCAATTTAAATTACATGAGAATATATAGGTGAGGACTGTGAAAAGACAAACCAAGAGGGCATGAACAGTTGGGGTTTCTTAGCTTTCTTAGGTCTAATTCTAATTCAAACAGTTCACTGCATCAGTTCACTAACCACATTATATAATGTATCGATCTTACATTATTTAGTGTGATATTTAAGTCTTATATTGAATATAGAGAGATACCCAAATTACATTTATTTCTAAAAAATGACTAATTCTTCCTTAATGTCTTTTCAGTAATTACATCCTATTATTAACATATCCTATTGCTAAGTATTGGAAAATGGGTATTATAAAACCAACTGTACAATTAGGTATTCAGCCATAGAAGAGAAATAAATTACCATTTTAAAACCCCTCTCTCCCATTTTACTCTACTACCCAGAACTCTAAAAGCAGGCGGGGTTGTACCTGACAATAAAAGGGCTATCACTCTTCAGAGTTAACAGTGTCATTGAATACTTTTAGGGAAAAGGGTAATCCTAAATGGATCCATTTTCCTTCTTGATATTATCTTCATAAGAACTCAGATGTAATGTTTGTCCAACAGCTATCATCTCATTAAGTGCAACAGTATGGAAACATTTTCTTCACAGTAATATATTATTATCACTCTGTTAGATAAACCAGGGATACATCTACATGTGCCATTAATGTGCAGTTATAAACAAAGGAGTTTATTGCTCCCACAAAGCTCCTAGGTGCCCTGCTTATACATGATCTCAGAACACAGCACACTGAGCCAGAGAGCAGGGCAGGAGGTCTGGGGGGTCAGCCTGCCCACCCTGGGCTTCTCTGACAGGGCTCAATGTGCTGTGAAGGGTCTGGCTGGTGCATGAGGGTGCTTCAGTGCAGGGTTAGCCAGCAGGCAGCCCCCACACTGATGTAGCCTCATGCCCCATGCCCCAGTCAGGCAGGTCAACATCTACATGTGCGTCATACATGTGCATTTATAGCCATGAACAAACACAAGTGCATAGCTGCAGTCAGCTTCTAAGATGGCTGATCAGGTGAAAATGTGACCCCCTCATTGCATGAAAGGTGAAGATGAAGACATTTCAAAACAGAGCATCCTCTCTAACTTCTGTCTGTGCTGCTTGCTAGTCTGGTACTGTTTTCAGAATGCTTGCCTGGCACTGTTTCAGAGGGAGGGAGCTGCAGTAGTGGGGCTCCAATACACCCACCCCACACTCCAGAGCTGGCTGGGGAACCCCTAGAATGAGCTCCCCTTGCTCCCCTTGTTTTCTCCCCTCCTGTTCTGAAACAGGTACAGACTGGTAGAGAGGAGGGGCCATTGCTAGGGGAAGCCATTGCCAGCAACTAGATTCCCCTCCCTCCTGGAACCAGCAGTGAACTTCTGTTTGGTCTGGGGGATCGTTGTAACTCAAAACGCTTCCTGCAAAGTGTTCTCAGTTACAGCAAGGAGCTGGGCTTCTGTCTGCACCCAGAATTTACAAGTGCTAACCTGCTGTGGAGTTTATTAGTTTCCTATAGCCTACTAGGGGCACACAAGTAGATGCCGAGATGTTTACTGTGGAGCCAATTAGTCAGCTCCGCAGTAAACATCTCATGTATATGCATCCTGGATGTTCTTCACAAATGCTTCATCAAGTGAATCAACAATATATTTATTGATGTTTTATGTGTTGTGCTGAAAATTGATGACTCATTTTTTCGGAAGGCCTAATAACTGTGGCCATTAAGAATTTTATTTCCCAACAATCTAATAGATTTGGCCTATTCCTTGTGGACATATTGAAAGAATTATTGTGGTTTTTTTGTTTATTTGTTTGGGCTTTTGGGGGTATTTTTTTGGTTAGGTCATGTTTATAGGGTGTAATGCTAGGAAGGCAGAGCTTCCTGAAAAAATGTCTCATTTTGTACTGCAGTCACAATTACAGAGACAACCTTGAGCAATGCTTCCTATTTTATTCTGTTTTGCTCTTTTTGCTACCAAGGCCTATCAAATAAATCACTAATCCCCTTTTTATAAAGCATATATACTTAGATCCTCACTGTTTTTTTCCAGAATGTAAATATAGGAAAGTTGCCTATAAAATCAAGATGCTCTAAGCTTTCTAGAAAATAAGTATTTTGTTTCATTTTTTTTCAGATTTGGGAATTTGCTATTGATCCACATCAAAATAAAAGCAAGACATGTATGAAGTCCTGAAGTTGACTTCAGGAAAGCCGACTTTGACAAGCTCAGGAGGCTTGTCAGTGAGGCCCTAAGGGACCGTGACCACGGGGAGAGGGGAGTTCAAGAGGAGTGGTTACTCCTCAAGGGAGCGATCCTCAATGCACAAACTAAGTCTATTCCATCTTGGAGGAAAGGCAGCAAGAGGGCACAGCAGCCCCCCTGGCTCTCCAGGGACCTAGCAGACCTCCTGAGGCTAAAAAGAAAGGCCTACAAAGGATGGAGGATGGGAGTCACCTCCAAGGAGGATTATTCTGCACTGGTCCGGTCCTGTAGGGAGCAGACCAGGAAAGCCAAGGCTGCAACTGAACTCCAGCTAGCTTTGAGCATCAAGGACAATAAAAAGTCCTTTTTCAGATATGTGGGGAGCCGGAGGAAAAGCAGGGGCAACATTGGACCCCTGCTGAGCCAGATGGGGCAACTGACAACTGACGC
>NW_005841900.1:3422998-3430963 GCF_000455745.1 Alligator sinensis | reverse complement strand
GACCAAAATGCTGGCTTGCATCCATAGATGCTTCTCAAGCAAATCCCGGGACGTCATTCTCCCCCTGTACTCGGCCTTAGTGAGGCCGCAGCTGGAGTACTGTGTCCAGTTTTGGGCTCCACAATTCAAAAAGGATGTGGAGAAGCTTGAGAGAGTCCAGAGAAGAGCCACGTGCATGATCAGAGGTCAGGGAAGCAGACCCTACGATGACAGGCTGAGAGCCCTGGGGCTCTTTAGCCTGAAAAAGCGCAGGCTCAGGGGTGATCTGATGGCCACCTACAAGTTTATCAGGGGTGACCACCATCATCTGGGGGAACGTTTGTTCACCAGAGTGCCCCAAGGGATGACGAGGTCGAATGGTCACAAACTACTTCAAGATCGTTTCAGGCTGGACATAAGGAAGAATTTCTTTACTGTCCGAGCCCCCAAGGTCTGGAACAGCCTGCCACCGGAGGTGGTTCAAGCGCCTTCATTGAACACCTTCAAGATGAAACTGGATGCTTATCTTGCTGGGATCCTATGACCCCAGCTGACTTCCTGCCCTTTGGGCGGGGGGCTGGACTCGATGATCTTCCGAGGTCCCTTCCAGCCCTGATGTCTATGAAATCTATGATTTTATCAAAGAAATCTTCAAGTGTTTTGGTAGCTTTACTGGAGAACAGCTTCTACCCAGATTTTATGTATATGAAATATATATACTGCATTTGGCTAGTTTAACTCCCACTCCTTTTGATATAAGCTATGAATAACCACATGGAGATCTGCAATCGAATCATATACAGCACCACATGACCAAGAATACATTTTTAGAGTGTATTCTTAAGTAAAAATGTGTATGGCATGCTAACTCTATCTCTGAAACAGATTGCTAGAAGCCCAGCTATTCTAAGTTGTTGTATCTTCATTAAGTTCAACACATCTCTGTTGATTTACATGAATGAAGATAATGTCATAATGTATTTAGGTATGGTAACTGTCCCAGGTGTTTATAATTATACCAGATTTTCATATATAATAAGCAAGTTGAAATATTAGATTTCGAACCGCAGAAATTGCATCAGTTTGTCCTACTATGAATAGCCCATTTCTTTTTTTCATATCACTGCCACATATCCATGGGCACTAACATATCACTGCACAGGAGGAGAGACTGATGTGCTAACATACATAACACATTTCGAAAGTCAGTAAGATGCACTAGCTTCCTGTTAGTTGGGGGAGAAAAAAAGAGCGAGATCTTGCTTTTCACTGCTTCCATCTGCTGTCTTCGTTTTGTGTCAAATGGGCAAAAAAGACAGGATCTCATGATGTGGAGTTAGTGAACATTGCTCTAATTCAAAAATATGTTTCCTGTTTGTCTCATAACTTGTTATATTTTGTAAGGTTGCAAGTTAATATACAATAAAATATAAAGGCATTTAACTGACATTCCAAATCACTATTACAATGCAAAAATGAAACATGACAACAAAGATCAACGAATAAAGATGTTTAACTTTAGTCACCCAAGTTTAAAATATTTAGCTGTGATTTCTAGCCTTCTACTGGAAAAATCAGTTTTTGGATAAATATAAAATGTTTTTGATAACTGACTACCCTACAATCAAATCCACACAAAGCCTTTATTCCTGATCCCCCTCCCCACTCCAGTAGACCCTACTAGCCCCCCTGAAACCTCCTGTGGACCCCACCTGCTGTTTCAGTCTCCCCAAAGATACTACTTGTCCTCCCCAAATTTCTCAGTCTCCCCATGGACCCCACCTACCCCCCAATCTCCCCCACTAACCTCCCCATCCCAATTTACCTTAGATTGGGTAGAGATTTTTAACTCACCCCAACCTCCCCCTAACCTCCTTGAATGTTTGTACATACTCTTGGTTATAGTATTAGTCATTATGATAAGAGTAAAGCCTTGCAGGACATAAAGAGTACTCTAAACAATGATTGAAATTTATTCCCAGATTTCCCACACCTGAGACATCCCTATGCCTTCTTTTTGGCGCACCTGGTCCTGAAGTGCGCCAGGTTGCAGCCCCTGCACCTTCTCCTGCTGAGGTTCTGGCTACACTTCTCACCTCACAGGTTCATTTTTGCACTCCCCATCCATGGCCCCACCAAGGCCCGGGACCTCCTAGTCAACCTCCTCCTGGCCCTAGCCAAGCTGGCCATCTGGCTGACCAGGAAGGAGGCTCTGGCTGGGAGGGTCCCTGGGGACTGTGGGGCCTTTTTCCTGGATTTAGTCCGTTCCTATCCAAGCAGAGTACCACTGGGCAGTAGCCACCAGCTCTCTGGTTGCCTTTGAGAGCTGGTGGGTGCTGGCCCAGGTGCTCTGCTCGGTGTCCCCCCAGGATGCACAACTTTTAGCCCTTTGACACCACTGGCACTTCCTTTTTTCATCTGTTGTCCCCCACAATAGTTGATTACTTGGAGTCTACCACTGTCCAATCATGGTAGCCTACAGAACCTCAGTGGGTTAAGGCCCAGGGCCCAAGTTTTCAAACAGGTTTATGCCTTCTCACACCAAAAGCATCTACCAGGCAACTCATTTTTATATAAAAAGCCAAATTTCCAATAAGTAGAACACACAGACATTTTAACACAATTTAAGCCACAGTGGTAGCAAGAAAAGTTTTTAGGGGGTAATCTGTAGATGAGGTGATTGAGAGAAACCAAGCAAGCTCTCTATTTTCTGTATCTTTTCGTTCTAATTTTAAAAAATGCTCTGGTCTACCCCAGTTTTCAAAGAACACTGTTGACCATGCCTCTTAACAATTATCCTGTCTCCCTTCACCTCAAACTCAAAAACGTCATCAGTAATAATGATCTTTATTCCTCTCATCCAGACATATACTAGAATGTTTCTTATCTGGTTTCTGCCTCTCCTACTCCATTTTTTTGCTTTCTTCAAGGGAAATTAAACTGCTTCAGCCTAAAGCAACTTTATTTCTTAAAGAACTTCCACAGTTTAAACCTTATGCCTTAGTTACTCATCTAAAATGTCTGGAGTGATCCTCTGTTCATATCTCTTCTCTTGTCCAAACTTGAGGTCTCTCTCACATCCTCACTATCCTGACTTATACCATTGATTCCAAAAATTTACCACGGTTCAAAGGCTTACCTTTCACCATGTGTGTTTGCATCTGCCCCACCCTGCAATACTTCCCTGTAGCCTTATCTCCTTATTACAAGATTCCAATGCTCTTGTGTCCATGTGTGGCTTCATTTTCATCATCTTTCTTATCTCTCTTCTACATCAACTGGGTCACTCACATGTATTTCCTCCCAGTTGTCCCTTCCATCAGATATCTCCTGACCTTTGTCTCAACCAAAACCCCTCTCTTTTGAGAATGGAGAACACTGGTCCCCTTCACATCTTCATTCATGACCCACCAGAATCTCTCTCAACCACATGGAGTCCCAGGCACGGGTCTTTGTTCCTTCAGTCTTGTATCCTTCACCTATGTATCCTGATTTTCCCAACTTCCAGCTTAGTCCAGCATTTGTACAGAACAGCTGGAGCTTACAGCATGTTACTTTATAGTTTTTGTTCTAGGATTATATATTTGGCTGTTGTTTTTATGTATCAAGATATATAGATAATACTTTCCTTAGATCCTCCAAATATATTTCAAACCACTTCTTAGCAAAATCAACAAAAGTACAGTAATTAGAAGTTTCTTAGTTCAGAATATGAGCAGTGAAAGAAAATTAGGAAAATGCCCTAAAAACAAATGACATAGAAATGTCTACTAAACTAAATGTTTAAAACATGATTTCTGATTTTGTCCACATTTCCCAGAAAATATCAATGCTGGGATGAGTTATGGCATGTGAAATCTCAGAGGTTCTTGTTTTTGAGGGAGCTAGCAAGCAAAGGATGATTGATAGATTGGCCTCTATTAAGACATTAGTTCCAAACACTCTGGAGGATTAGGTACACTATACAATTAGAACATTTCAAAATGATGGTCAGATATGCAAACACAAATATTTTGATGTGTGTTAGCAGGCAGATAGAAATAATCAGAAGCAGGGCATGTCTACACATTCACTGATGTGCAGTAGTTATTGTACATTTAGTTTAGTACTTGCTTAATGAATCATAGAATCCTAAAATTAGGGTTGGAAGGGACCTCAAGAAGTCATCAAATCCAACCTCCTGCTCAAAGTAGGACCATCCCCAACTAGATCAGCCAAAGCTTTGTCTAGTCAGGCCCTGAAAACCTCCAAGAATGGAGATACCACAACCTCTCTGGGTATTTTACTACCCTCCTAGTGAGAAAATTCTTCCTAATATCTAACCTAAACTTCCCTTGCTGCAACTTGAGACCGTTGCTTTTTGTTCTGTCATCTATCATCACTGAGAACAGTCTAGCTCCATCCTCTTTTGAATCCCGCTTCAGGTAGTTGAAGGCTGCTATTAAATCCCCTCTCAGTCTCCTGTTCTCTAGACTAAATAAACCCAGTTCCCTCAGTCTTTCATCAGAAGACATGTCCAGCCCTCTCACCACTTTTGTTGCCCTCTGCTGGACTCTCTCCAATTTTTCCACATCCTTGTGGGGGGGACAACCAAAAATAGACACAGTTGCCCAGATATGTTCTCACCAGTGCTAAATAAGGGGCAATAATCCCTTCCCTTGATTTGCTGGCAGTGTTCCTAGCAACATAGCCTAGTATGCCATTAACCTTCTTCACAAGAAAGCCACACTGTTGACTCATATTCAGCTGATTGTCCACCGTAACCATCCAGTCCTTTTCTGCAGAACTGCTGCTTAATCAATCAGTCCCCAGTCTATAGCAGTGCATGGGATTGTTTCATCTTAAGTGCTCTTCTTGACCTGCTGCTCACAAACAGGGATGGATTGGTAGGGAATGTAGTAGTGGGTGGCAAGTCAGGCAGCAGTGACCACAGGATGATTGAGTTCAGGATCCTGACAAAAGGAAGAAAGGAGAGCATGGCCCCTAGTTGGCCATGCCAGCACTTGCACCAGGAAGTTGTTCCCAACACTCTCCAAAAACTTCCTGGATTGCCTGTGCGCTGCTGCGTTGCCCTCCCAAAAGATGCCAAGGTGATTTAAGTTCCCCATGAGAACCAGAGGGACTCCATCAGGAAACTTCCACTAGCTGTTTGAAGAAAGCCTTATCCAACTCATCCTCCTGGTCTGGTGGTCTATTGCAGACCTCTACCATGGCATTACCCTTGCTGCTCTCTCCTCTGACCCTAACCTAGAGGCCTGCCTCCAATTTCATACTGGTGCTCTGAGCAATCATACAGCTCTTTTACATAAAGTTCAGCTCCTCCTCTTCTTCTCCCCTGCCTGTACTTCCTGAGCAGTTTATATGCATCCATGACAGTGCTCCACTCATATGAGCTATCCTACCAAGTCTCTATTATTCCAGTCACATCTTGCTGTGACTGCAAGGAATTCCAGTTCTTCCAGCTTGTTTCCCAGGCTCCATGCATTCATGTACAAGTACCTGAGGTAAATAGATGATTGCTCTACTTTCAGGAAGAATAAGAACTCCTCCCATGTTGCTGCTTCCTGCTTTCACTATCTACAGGTCATCCACTTCCCCATTTATGTCAGGGCTTTGGTCTTCATCCCCTAGTGAACATATTTTAAAACCTTCCTCACTAGGTTAGTGAGCCTGTCTGTGAAGATACTCTTCCTGTCTCTTCCTAGCAATCCTTCTTGGAACATCATTCTATGGTCAAAGAAGCAAAAGCCCTGTTGGCAACACCATCTGCACAGCCATGCAGTAATCTGCAGGATGTACCTGGTCCTGCCTGGGCCCTTCCCCTTGACTAGAAGGATCTAGGAAAATACCACCTGAGCCCCCACCCAGAGCCTGTAATTACTTTTGGTCTTCTCAGGGTCTCCCCTGGCAGTATCACTGGTGCCCACATGGATGAACTGCATGGGGTAGTAGTCAGAGGGCCAGACAAGTCTCAGCAGTTCTTCTGTGACTGCTCAGATCTGGGCTACAGATAAGCAACAGACCTCCTGAGACAACAGGTCTGGCTGGCAGATAGATGCTTCCATCCCATACCTAATGGAGTCTCCAACTACCACCTCCCATCGCTTGTTCTTGGTGGCAGTGGTCTCAATCTTTCCAATCTTGGGAAGGTCTGGACTGTCCTCCTCACCAACAGAACATGCTCATCCTCTTTTGTTGCTAAGTCTCCGTATCTGTTCTCCAGGCAAACTGCAGCAGGGGACAAGAAGATTTCTGCTTCCTGCCAGAGGTCACAAGATTCCAGCTTCCACCTTCCTGAGAATCCATGTCCTCTCCCTTTTCTAGTGCTGCTTTTGGCAGTCCTTCTTCCAGACTCCTAGAGGTCTCCTCGAGTACTGAAATCAATAAAATGCTCATGGTGGAGGATGCTTTAGAGCCTTGCTGAAGCATCCTGTAGCTCTCTTGACTGCTTCCTGAGGCATGCCCCCAGGAGTCTCTCAATGGCCTGGGTACCATAGGTCATAATGCTCGTTGCATCAATACTATAAGACACTGGCCAATGATGTATACAACTTCATGTTGCACTTTAGACTTTTGGGGTATTTTCCTGAGAGTAATAATGCACTCGGAGGGGTATGTATATTGGTGTTACTGATTGTGCAGCATGCTATTGAAATATATTATGTTCTATGCTATATTGTTTGTCCTACATAAAATTCTAAACCTAAAACATAATTTCATATTTGCTGAATGGATGGGATATTCCACTTTTTACAAGAAACATTTTATGACATTTTGTTCTCACATCCTGCTGAGTTATGTTCTCAGGTCAGGTCTAGCAAGGACACTACTGGATATTTTGCTTGACTATTCTCTAAAAAGGGCTACTCAGAACCATTGCTGATATAACAGGATTTTTCTGTACATCTTCTCCACAGCATGAGGGAACAAATATTACTGGCTGCTTTCAGAGGCAAGTATTGCTGTCAGAAATTGCTGAGCCATGCAATAGTATCTTCACTGGCTATGTGCAGTTCCTGTAGACTGCCACTGAACTTAGTCAGCAGGTAGTCATTGACAATATGTATCATGATGTGTCTTTTGCCACAACTACAGTCTGGATTGTTGCCAAAACCCCAGTGGTGGAGGTTGGCTGCACACAGACCATGCCCTGTCTAGAACCTATTCATCAAGGCCCACTGACGGGATGGAAGGTTGAAGCCAGATGAGCAGACTATAGGATCTCTGATAAGGACCTTGCTTGGTGGTAATGTTGATCTCCATTCCTCACACCAGAGGGTCTCTGCCATGCGGTTCTGGTGTGGCAGTTTGGACCACAATGGGTATCATGATGGTAAACATGCAGCAGGTGGATTTAAGAGATCATTGTGCAGTGGCAGGCTTGGATTGGCATAGATCTTCTCCAGTTGTTTGCTAGATGTAACTTCCCATTGGATATGAGGGGGAATAATGCTGCTTAGGACTGGGAATCATGGTAGAAGTCGGTAAAAGAGTTCCTGAGATGACGTGTATAGATGCCTATGTGTCTCTTTGATTGGGCATCTACTTTTCTTGGCACAGTCCCTTACTCCCTCCACCCTACAGGCCACCAGCTCGACCTGTTGGCTAGGATCTCACAGTGCCTGATGTTCTTTCCTGGCTTGTCTTTGATGTTTCTGATTATGAAAAATTGGGGGAAAGGTCTTGTATCTCCACACATAGATTTCAAAGATATTAGGGCTCGAAGGGACCTTGGAAGATCATCGAGTCCAGCCCCCTGCCCAAAGGGCAGCAAGTCAGCTGGGGTCATAGGATCCCAGCAAGATAAACATCCAGTTTCCTCTGGAAGGTGTTCAATGAAGGCGCATGAACCACCTCCGGTGGCAGGCTGTTCCAGGCCTTGGGGGCTCGGAGAGTAAAGAAATTCTTCCTTATGTCCAGCCTGAAATGGTCTTGTAGTAGTTTATGACCATTCGACCTAGCCGTCATCCCTAGGGGCACTCTAGT
>NW_005841900.1:3417061-3421076 GCF_000455745.1 Alligator sinensis | reverse complement strand
CCGTGTTGCTGACTGACTTGCCAGCTTTTTGGCAGATGGTGAAGGTGATCAGCTCATGGTGGCTGTCACCCAGCTTCCCATCGATCACTAGGTCGCCGACTAGGTCATCCCCAGTAGCCAGTACCAGGTCGAGCAGTTCTTTGCCTCTCGTTGGCCCATAGACTTCTTGAGTCAGGTAGAGGTCATCCAATGACAACCATGGTCCTGGAGCAAGCTGCCTCAGCCAGTTCCTGGGCAAACTCCTGGTCAAGCTCAGGACTTTGGGTGGGAGGTCTGTAATAGACTCCCACCATTGTGTCCCCTGTGCCATGTTCCCCACGGATTGTAACCCAGAGGGTCTCCAGCCATCCACCCTGGTCGCCAATATCGGCTTTGAGGGATGTGTAGTTTTCCTTAACATAGAGAGCTACACCCCCGCCCCTTTTCTCTACATGATCCCTCCTGTACAGGGTATAGCCATCTATACCCGTGGTCCAGTCATGGGTGGAGTCCCACCAGGTCTCCGTTATCCCTATGACATCATAATTGTTTGCATTGAGCAGGAGGATGAGCTCCTTCTGCTTATTCCCCAAGGTCCTGGCATTTGTGTACACACATCGACACTTAGACAAATCAGGCAACTTTTCTTGGGGCTCCGCCTCCCCTACACCTTGCCTAGTGCCAACCCAGTATTACTGCTACTGACAGGTAAGTAAGGTCCCATGAACTCCGTAGTACCTTCTAGAAACACTCTTAGGCTGCCAGTATATTCCTGGAGCCTTAAACAGAAAAATATAGTCCTTAAAGAAAACAAATATCCCAAATCAAACTAATCATGATCCTTCTTAGTATCAAGGTTGAGGTGAGAGGGGGCTAGTCCCTCAATGCCACCCTCACTCATGGTTTTATTCTCTCTCTCTCTCTCTTGCTGCAGGACTTCTACTGCTGAGGAACCAGCCATCATCCCATGCCTCCCATGTGTCTCCTGCAGGTAAGTCAATAAGCTCCTCTGAGCCTCTAAGAATGGGACCTAAACTGGGTTCCCACCATCTGCCCCTCCCAGAGCACTTTGAGTGTGGATGCTATTTTACGCCACTTCTACTGCCCACTTCCAGTCTGGTCTCTTCTGCATTCCGGACAGCGTTTAGCCCTCCACCCAGGTTCCATCTAGCCAAATGGAGCTGGCATGCACTTACAAAGCTTGTCAGTGCTGGGGCTGGGGTTTCTCTTCTTGGCACCGGTGTCACACAGGCCAGCTCCTCTCTCTGCCGAGCTTCTCCTGGCACTTCTGGTAAGTTGACTTTAGTGGCAGCTGGCTTCCCACTGCCACAATGTGCATCATCAAATGTTGCTGCACATCTGTAAGCATGGTGTGTGATGACCAGTTCCAGTCTGGTATACAGTACTCTGCCACAGAGTACAAGATGGCAAGAGGTGACATCCTTAGGGTTGAGGCTATTGCATCCCACAATGAGCTTGTTAAGGAGGATCTTGCACCCCACAATGAGCTTGTGAAGGAGATTGTTCCATGTCTTAACTTTCATTACTGTCTTTTTCAAGTGTTCATGGTAGCTCAGTGTCTGGTCTAACATCACACTCAGGTAAATGGGTTGTATTTTGTACTTCAGCTTCTGACCATTCAGGTAGATGTTCAGCTCCTGGGCACCATTGGAATTACAGAGGTGGAAAACACTGGAAGTTGTCTTACCAATGCTTGGCTGGAGGCACTAAGTCTGGCAGTAGTTAGCCAGCTTTGCGACATCACTATTCAGAGTGTGTTCTAGCTCAGAGAAAGTCCTGGCCTGGAATCCACAGCAGATGTCATCACTGCATAGATGAATTTCCATGACTGGGTTTGTAGTAGGTCATTGGTGCACAGGTTATACAAGGTCAGAGCAAGCACAGATCCCTGAGGCAGTCCTTTGGTCTGTCTCCTCCAAGTACTTGTCTTCTCACCCATGTGCACCCTGAACCATCTATTGCAAAGGAGCAGTTTGACAATGTCAGTCACCCATGCATGTAGGACTCTTTGCTATTTTTATAAGCAGACCAGTACAGTGTGCTAAACAGTACTGTACACTGCTGTGAGGTCAAGGAAAACAGTGCCTGTCTTAAGGTTCCTTTGAAAATTATTTCAAAACAACACAACACAGTATTGCTGTAGGGGACAGAAAATCCAGATCATTGAGGTGACCAGCTCATGGAATAACAAATTAGACCCATAACAAGCATACGGTGTGGAAGAGAATGGTGCATTAGTGAATCATGCTACAAATTGTATGATTATTCAGATTCTGTATGTCTGTTTCAGTATATTATCATTTTAATTGCTGTACATGAGGCTATATAATATATTAAGTAAGGCACACTGCAAGATAATGAAACTATGTGTAATAAACCCTTTCATTATAGAAGCGTAAGAATCTTCATTATCATGTCATAGGAATAGATTTGTTCTATTATAATTGTTTTTATATTTACAAAAGCCTCAGATATATTAAGCTTTAGTACACTAATTAGATTGTACATTACAGTACCTGTATGTGTGATTTTATTTCTGTTCAAAGCTGGCAGATGTGTGGAGCATATTATTCTGCTATTAAGAGCAGAAGAATTTCAAAGAGGTGAGTTTAACTGTGTGCGTTGCTCTTTATTGCCTCTTACTGTGTATGCAGTATTAGCCAACTGGACCCAGCACACGCCCCCAGATCTGCCACACTGACCTTGGACCTAGCACACAGAGTCAAGCTCAATATGCATGTATTATATTCCAGGTTAGGTTATATGCCAGAAAATATAGTATTTTAATGATTGGCACACATATTAGTAGTAGTAGTACTAGTATTGTCATTGTTGTTAATGATGATTATAATAACAGTTGACTAGGTAGAAGAGCCTTTGATAGTTAGCTTTTGTATTTTAAAAAGCTCAGTTTTAAATTTGAAAACAGTGGGACCAATTAATCCTCCTATTGAAAAACTGATTTTCAGAGAACATGAATTCATAGAGAAAATAGGGCAGGGAGGTATTATCTAGTCCATCTTCCCCCAAGGCATTATCAAACTAACCTAAACCACTTTTAACAGATGTTTGCCTAACTTGTTCTTAATAAAACCTCCAATGATAGAGGTTTCATGGCCTCCCTAGAAATCTTTTCAAATGGCTAACAATCCTCACAATTAGAACATGTTGTTTTCAAATATCTAAACAAAATCTCCCATGTTGTAATTTAAGCTTGTTACTTTTTGTCCTATCCCCAGTGGACACAGAAAAATGTATAATCTTCCTCTTTAAGTAATATTTGATAAACTGGGTGCATCTACATGTGCTATTAGCACAGAGCAATAAACTCTAGCACATAATATGCTGGAGTTTACTGCTCCTGGCTGTTGTGTCTTCATGTGCACTGTGGACCACAGTATACTGAGCTGGGTTGGAACAGCCCTGGCTGGAAGGGGACCCACAGGGTCAGCCTGCAAGCCCAGGGCTGCTCAACATGCTGCAGAGGAGCTGGCTCGGGCACAAGGGTTCTCCAGTGCAGGGCTAGCAGGCAGGCAGCCCCAGCATTGAAGCACCTTTGTGCCCCAGCCAGCCCTGTTAGTATTTACCCATACATTGCTGCACACTAAAGAACTCCACTGTAGGATATTTACATGTATGAACCTGTGCAGTTAATTAGTTTCCCGAGGCCTAATAGGGCTATAGGTGTAGACAGTGGGTGCATCTACACAAGACGCTTTACTGCATAGTAGCTTAGATTACTACACAGTAAGCATGTGCGTCTACACGTGCACCTGCTTACTGTGCAGTAAACCTTGCTAATCATGAGTAAATTTGCTACCTCCAAATGCAAGTAGCAAATTTACTTTCAATTGGTAACAGTACAGTAGCACTCATGCAGACTCTTGACCAGGAGCAAATTGGTTCCGGGTCACCTGTCCACCAGGGGGTGGGAGATTGCTCCTTGCCCCTGGGAGCTGCTTGCTGTCAGGGTGGGCTCCACCACTGGAACCAGAGAGGGGACTATGCAGCAGGA
>NW_005841900.1:3406123-3417049 GCF_000455745.1 Alligator sinensis | reverse complement strand
AGTCCCCCACTCCAAGATCAGGAGAGTGGGGCTGGGGGCTGGAATCTGCCCTTCCCCTGCAGCTCTTTCCAAGTCCCCTGCCCCTGATTCTGGAGTCAGGGCCAGGAGCTACCTGCTGCTGGGGCAGGGGGATATTATCCCCACCCTGGCACAAGGCAACCCCTGGGTTCAGGGTGTAATGTTCCAGCCCTGGCCAGGAGACAGCTGTCTCCTGGCCCAGTGCTCCTTCCAAGCCCCTGGAGTAGAACCCGTGTATGCCCAAGAGCCTGCCCTGGCGTGGCACCAATGGTGACACATCACTGGAGGAGGGCCCTTCAGGCATCCAGCAGCCCATCTTGCCCACCTTCCCAGCTGCAGTCTCCACCAGCAGTTTGGGGAGCCTCAGCCGTCACCTGCCATGCCAGCTGTGCAACCCCAATCACAAGGCAAGACCAGCTATGAGACCACTGTCTGCCAGCAGCACTGACTAGGCACCCACCTGCCATTCCCCACCATCCAAGGACAATGGCCAGAGCTGCACACCATTGCCAAAAGCTGTGATTGTGTGGAACTTCAGCTATACCAGCCCTGGCCATGAGGTATAGCCTGCACTGGGGGCAAGGCCCTCCCTGCTCTGATCCCTGGCCCTGGCCCCTTCTCTACCCAGCCCACCCACAGTCTCCTGTGCCTGAGCTCCCCCCACAGCATGCAAGGATGTGGGAAACAGTACAAAATTTTATTGAGCAGCCCATGCACCTGCAGTTAGGCAGGCAGCAGCCTCTCGCACGCTGAGTAATGCATTAATGCTGGTGGCAATACCTTCCTCAGAAGTGGTGGGCAGGGATGTGTAGCTCAGCCACAAGTAACCCTCCACGTGGTGGCAGAAGTTGCGGGATAGCCTGGGTTTGCCCCTCACATCCAGGGACCTTTATGCGGCACTGCCATGCCAGCCAGTCATGCCTGTGCTCCCGCATCTGACCTGACAGCCTCTCATAAGCATGGGCATGGGCACTGGAGCACTCACTCTGTGAATTGCTGCTTCAACTCCACCTCACCCCACAGTGCCATGAGGTCTCCAGTCTCCTCCTGTCACCAGCTGGGGCCCTGGGTGGCGGGTTGTGGTGTGGGCAATGACAAGGCCATTGAAGCTCCTGTACCAGCTCTGCAGGTCTCAGTGTGGCTGTTCCTGTGCTGCTGGACCTGGGCAGGTGCCTGCAGTGTCCAGTACAAGGGCACAGCATGGGACTGGGAGCCTTGTGGGAAGGCAGTGCCCCATAGCACCTGCAGACTCTGGGCAGGTTGCTGGGGGTTGCTTGGAGGCAGCTGGAGCTGGCCCTGGTGGCCAGGATTTGCCTGCAGCTGGGCCTGGGTGCTGAGAGGCCTGGCAGGAGTCTGCAGCAGCCTGGAGAGCTGGATGGCTTGGGCCTGGCAGCTGCATGGCACAAGCAGCAGAGCTGGGGTGCAGGTAGGTTGGCACAGCTGGACTGAGGCCTGCACAGGGGGACAGAGTAACCTGGCGTGGCCTCAGGCTTCCTACATATGCACCAGGGCTCACTGAGCCTGAGACTTGCCTCATAGTGGTGGGGCTGACTAGGAGGAAATGTGCTCCTTGTTGGCATCTGCATCTGTATTTCTATGCGGTAACTACTCACAAGTACATTTGTTACTTGCATTTGCAGGTAGCAAATTTACTCATGAATAGTGATTTTCCTGTGCAATAAACATGTGAACTTGTAGATGAGCATGCTTACTGTGCAGTAAATGATGCTACTGCACAATAAAGCATCACATGTAGATGCTCCCATAGAGTATGAAAACCACATGCACAAATGCACAATGTGGGATAGCTACCTTGTCAGCAGAACTGTCAAAAAGGATCTGGGGTTATGATAGACATAAATTCAACCCATGTCATCAATGAAATGCTGTCATTAAACAAATGCAAATATGGATTGCTTCAATAGATCTACTGTATGAAATACATAGGAGTTGATGGTATCCACTATTTGTTACTGGGTAGACCTCAGCTGGAGTAATGTGTCTAGTCTGGGGCATCATATTTTAAGAATGTAAAGATACTGGAGAGGACTTAGAAGCAAGTGACAAAGGTTAGCAGTTAAATGCAAGCCATGTGAGAAAGGCTGAGTGATCATTTCCTAATTGTAAAAATAAGAAGTGTAGGACAATGGAACACGCTGTGAAATCCCTTTCCCTAAAGGTGTTCCCCTACAGGTTTTCAAGAAGAGGCTGGTAGATATGTGTCACGGATGGTTTAAAGACAGCAAATTCTGCATCTGCAAGATTTGGACTATATAACCCTTAAGGGTTTGGACTATATAATCCCTAAGGTCCCTTCTAAACTCTAAGTCAATCATCTTATTGCTTTAATTTACCTATCTCATTCACTTCAGACTGCAGCGAAGAAAAGTTTCAATAATCAAGGTAAATGATAATGAAAAACACCTTATTGTGGTATTTTGGCACACTCAGGTCTGGACCTATTTGGAAATCAAATCTTATAAAAGCACTTATCCTGATGGCACCATCTTAAAATTCAGTTCTTAAAATAAGCATTGCTTTATCAAATCTGCTGCCCATGCTTCCTTTCCTGTCAACAATAACAAGACCAAATTATGTTGAAAACTGAGTGTCCCTTAAGGCATACACAGAGGTTTTGCATTTAAGGAAGTAGGCAAATTTAGAATGTACCTCTATGCATGTCAGGAAGTTAATATACTAATTTTAGTAATCCAAAACACTTTGAAACCTGCATTTCAACAAAACTACAGTTGAATCCTGAAGTATATTTCGATCTTCCAGAGAAAAGGCTAGGAAATCTTAGCACTGACTCAGAAATAAGTGGTTATTTTTGAAGTTGGAAGAAAAACCTCTAATAAAATATTTTCAGAAAATGGCTAACCACAACACAGGAAAAGAAGGAACATGAACTAAAACCAACAAGTTCATAAAAGGGAAAGTCAGCTGGCGGTTAGTACTGTAGAGGAAATAGATAAAAGAATACAAAGCTGTGATCCACAGCCCCATAAACCACCAGTAAGAGAATAAATGTCATGATTGGCCCACCTCAGAATAAATAGGCAACACTGCCACAACCAAGATTCGGTATAAACCAGTGGAAACCATATCATCATTACTAAGCTCTTCAGATAGCTGATATTAACAAATACCTACATCAAATTACGATTGTGTGATGTCATATGTTAATTTTTAAAAGACCCCAGGATGATAGGAAATTTCAGTAAATTATAATGATTAACCATGTCAGCTTAACCTGGTGTCATCTTCTACTTTTAATAACACTGCTTCTATAAAAGATCTCATTTTACATGGCAAACAAACCAGACCCCAAAGGAAATTATGCAAAATTAATTGCCTTCTGATATTAGGACTGCAGAGCTATGTGATCTTTTAAAATAATTGGCTGAAAAGAGTCATCTTATCCCAGAATTTCTCAACCTTGAGATGGAGCTCACTGAAAAAAGCCAGACTATTCAAGATGCATATGGAGACAGGACCTGTTGGAAGGGGGAAACTGCATGATTCTAGACATATACAAGGAGCTATTGTAGATAAAGCTGGGGTACCTGCCTTACCTCCCTGCCTATCTATAGGTTTAGTACAGATGGCTTGAGGAACAGGCACAGACTCAAGAAAATGTGTGCTGGGTCCATGCATTTAATGCCCCCTCATCCTTGCTCCTGACCAAAAGGCCTCCCACTGGATCCTCTTCAGGCTGAAGAGAATGGAGGCCGGGATTTCCAGAGGTGCTTGAAAGGAATTCAATACCCAAAAATTAATGGGATTGGGTATCAGTTCCTTTAATCTCATTTAAACATTCTGGCCCTGCTAAGGCAATAAAATGGACAGGGGAACAATCAGAGGAAGGTAGCAAAACGCATCTATGAGCTAAAAAAAAAAAAATCAAGCAGATAGACAAAAAGAGGGGTAAAAGAATGGAGAGAGAAAAGTATAGGAGAGAGTGGATAAAAAAAAACAACCTACCCAGCACCTGTTCTAAGACACGGTATGAGAGAAAATGGAGGTGTCACCAATCAGCTGGAAGAATGAGGCTTATTGTTATAACTTCTATCCACAAGCACATTCAGTGCATTCTCATAGACAACAGTAGTATTTAGTAATTTCTCAGGAAGCCATGACATTGCTGCACCTCAGACTGTACCCCCTTCCCATTTCCCTGCACACCTTACTCCACTCCATTCACTCAAGTGCCAAAATTCCTGTCTGCCCATAATCATTTGTCATGACTACACAGGCAACATAGAGTCAGCTAGCAGTTACCCAAGAACAGCAGACTTGGGTTCTTCCAGAGAGAACCTCTGCCCCCAAAACCTTCCCATGAATCCTGTGAGCAAGCCTTTCTGTTCTTCACAGACAAAATCAGTTGTCGCTGACCCTGTCAGTCTGCAACCAAGAATGTCAGTACAAGAGGCCATGAATGTGTCCATGGTTGATTTTGACAGTGTCTTGCTTCATGAGTGGATGAGGATCCTGGCAGGATAACCAGCGGGCTCATGAAAGATAATGTGAGGCACTTTCCCAGTGGATGGACATTTTCATTAACACCTCTTTTTTGAAGGGTAGAATGATGTCCCAGATACAATATGCTGAGGTCCTGACCCTCCTCAAGAAACCGTCTAATTACTACCCTGTGTCAAATCTCCCTGTTTTGGAGAAGGTGATTAAAGAGGCAGTTGCTAAGCAACTTAAGGAGCACCTGGACAATGTGGGATTTTTAGACACTTCAAGTCCATAAGTAATGGTTTCCAGGAAAGTTTTATTTGTGTGTGTGTGTGTGTGTGTGTGTGTGTGTGTGTGTGTGTGTGTGTGGCTAGCTTCATATTTGATAACACTGATCACTTGGCATGTTACAGGCCCAGCTAGATGAGGGCAGAAAATTGCTTTAGAGTAGTTCTGTTGATCTGTTTTCCTCTATGTTTCAGTTGCTGATGATGAGGAACAAAGTCATGTACTATGTAGAGTAAGAAGAATCAAATATTATGGCTATTATTGGTATATAGGTAGATATAGATACACGCATACATATGCACACACAAGAGATCAGACTGAAAACTGCTAAGTCTTCATGATCTTACTCATATTCTTCCTACATTTCCAAAAGCATTATACATAAAGCCCCTAGCTTCCAAACGTGAGCTAATGAAAATTGAAATTTCATCAAATAGGTCTTCAGCAATGGAGCAATGTGTATAATAATAAGTACATTGTACATTTCCAAAGACAACAGTTGAACTCAAGGGACTGGGACACAAAACTTGCTCAGCATAGGAAACAGCAGGAGTATCATGAATAGATGGGTTGCAGAACTAGACCTTTAATATTTCTCCACCATTTAAAACTAGGGGCTTTGGCTCTTTAAGCCCTTCTGTGCTCAGTGGGCCCACCAAACCTTTTTCACTTAGGGAAGCATGAAGTTTTAAATGCAAATGTATCCTATGCCTAAGATACCTAACAATAATAATGAAAAAATATTTCTTCTCTCCAGCTTGGAAACCCTCTGATGGCATTCAAGTACCATGGTGATTTGCATAAAACAGTATCATGCTGATGTGTTAAACCATGTGAATGAGAGCTATCCTTACTAACTAAAATGCATGGAAGCAATGAGATCAAAAGACTTTATTTTAGAAAAGAATTCATGTTTTCAGTATTAAGGAGGAATGCTTTTTCTGAAAATTGATTCTGCCTGGTTCCACTGAAGGAAGACTGCTCACTGTACTTTTGCTAGAAGTGGCATGAAAATCCTTTTCTTAAGGCCAGACAACTCACTTGTCCCCAAGAAGGAGCTAAAATTAGTTTGGTGACAATGTGTAATTTCAGTTCTCTTATCCTATATTAATGATTTTCACCAGTATCAAGTTTCTATGACAGGGCCAAGTTATACAGTAGTTCCAAGTATCAGGAGCATAAATCAATGAGTGGGAGCAAGCTGTGAATGCAGCCAAGTACACATGATATAAGGATATTCAATATCTTTTGAAACTTCAGAGAACTACAATTATGAAGTGGTATTAGTTGGGTGCCAAGCTGCTTTATCACAGCAAACCAAGGACTACATCCCATTTCACCTTTACTCAGATTTGTGATACTCACACAGCCAAGTATATTTTTGGTGCACACAGTCTGGATTTTGTTCTACCTGTGTCAGAATTGCATTGTCCAGATCCATACCTGTCTGTTGAAAGTGAAGAGGAGGAAGAAGAGGTAAGGGAGAAAATATGCGTACCAGAAGGAGGAGAGCAAGCCAGAGGGAGTATGGCCCAGTGAGATGGATGGTGCACTGAAAGAGAGGAGTCTGGATTTTGGCCCTACCTACCCCCAGTGCAGAAAACTGTCACACTGCTGTTTATCTAAGGAATAAGGGACTGTCACACTGCTGTTTATCCAAGATGGTGGAAGTTCCATCCTTTCAAAACCTGGCTAGACAAAGTTTTGGCTGGGATGATCTAGTTGGGGGTGGTCCTGCTTTGAGCAGGGGGTTGGACTAGATGACCTCCTGAGGTCCCTTCCAACCCTAACTTTCTATGATTCTAATTGTCACAGTGGGGTCCTGCAGAAGGGCCGTGATCTCAAGGTCCCCTTCCCGTGCCAAGTTGGCCCAAGGGCACCCTCAAATTCTTGCCCGCCATGTCTTTGATGACACAATATATAAGGGAGGCTGCCTTTTACGCCCTCTTGGTCACGTCTTGATGAACGCTCAGGCCCCATGGTTTCCTGGACCCCTCATGGGTCCCATTCTGCGATGGGTGCTGCAGGGGCACCCTAGCCTTATGGGCTATGCATGGCTGCAAGCACCCCTGTACCACGCCCCAAGCCTCACAGATGGAATAGACATTGTTAGGTCTCGGCCTCGCTGTAATCTGGCCCCTTGTCCTCTCTGGGCCCTACCTCTTTCGATCTGCGCCCTCTCCGGCACTAGGGCTCTCCACGGCCCTGTCTCACAACGCTGCCCTCTCTGGGGCCTTCTCAGTAATGCTGCCCATCTCTGGGGCTGGGGTCAGTCCACCCCGAATGCTGCACCCTCACTGGCGCTGGGGTTCCCACACTGCTGTGGGTCCCCTATGAGGCCTCCTCCAACCCCTAATAGCCTCACCCAAACCACCGCTGACAAACAGCAACACAAACGCAAGCCCCTTGGCTATAACATAAACTGAAGCCGCCCGGCTATAACCACATTCAAGACTACCTGGGATACTTCATCCTGCCGCAGTGTCAGACGCTGCATTCAGGCTGCTCCTCCCTTCCATGACAGAACTCCTTCCTCCTTGTCTATTGGCAGGGAACTACCAGCCTGGCCTCAGCCCCTAGGGTTTATAAGGGAGCCAGGCCCTGCCCCTTACAGTCAGCTAACCACTGGCAGGGGGGGGGCACTTGCTAGCTCCTGTTGCCCTGGCAACCAACAGCTGGGCTCCTTACTCACTGCTAGGGCTCTTTCCCCTCTTTAGGATCAGGGCACCTCAGTGCTCTGCGACACTAATATTAAAAGCAAGGTAAAGAAAAGCCTTTGGAAGCAGAGGCCAGAACTCAGAGCCCTCTTCTTTCTTGGTCAGCACTGACCATATTCTCTCTGGCTTGCCTTTCTCCCCCTGGTTACTTTCCAGGCCTTCTCCAAGGCCCACATATATATCACTGTTACAGCATGGGGTCCCCAGATATAGCTGTGTTGCCTCTAAGACTCCATAACTGTGACAGCTTTGCCCTGCAGGTGCCTTCCAGTCTCACCTGCCACATCTTGATGGTTAAGATATTAAGTAGGAAGGCTGCCCATGAGTTTCTGCATGGCCATGGTCCTTTTGAACCCTACTAGATCCCACATGTTCTTGGATCCCTTTCCAGGTCCCACTCTAAGTCAATGCCTCATGGGACACCCTAAGCCTTATGGGCTAGATGTGTGGCTCCAAAACCTACCCTTTATCATGCCCCATGCCTTGCAGGTGGTATATAGATATCATCCCTGTGATAAGGTCTTAACTCATCCCTGTGATAAGGTGATAACTCAGCCTCATATTGTCACTGGGCGCCTGTCCCCTGTCGCTGTGCCCTCGGGCTGGGCTCTACATCCCCTGTCACTGCGCCCTTCTAGTGCTGGGCTCTCTGCATCCCTGTCACTGTGCCCCTGTTGCTGCCCCTTTCCTGGTGCAGGGCTCTGTGGCCCCTGCCACTGTGCCCCTCTGGCACTGCAGCTTTATACAATAGTGTGCTCCAGAGAGGCACCCCTCCACTATTAGCCTCATCCTGGTCCACCAGTACAAATGACAACATAAACACAAGCCCTGGGCTACAACATAACAATTACAATGGAGGTCACACTCTGCCCCTTTAAGAAGGCCAACTTCTCCCATAGTATTGTGTGCCTCCACGTCCCAGGTACCTTATGAGCCCTGGGAGCCCTATTAATTTTGCAGGCAGCAGATCAAACAATGAAACATTCCCCAGGCAGCTTTCTCATGCAGGAGCTGCCACCCCTAGCATGGGACAGAGGACTAACTCCTGCCAGCCCTAGCTTATATGTGCTCAGGGCCCTGCCTTCTGCTGGTCGGCTGACTGTGTGCAGGTGCCAGTTAATTTCCTCATTAGCCTGCTGTCCAGGCAACCTGCAGCTGTGGAGCTATGCCTGGCTCTCAGGACTCTCTAGCTAGGCTGCTTTTGCTCTTACAGGAGCAGGCTTGCCTTAACGCTCAGCGACAATCACTCAGTTAGCTCTATTGTATTCTGCTTCTTGCAGGTCACTTCCCCTTTGACTGAACATATCTCATTTTAAAGAATGCACTGCCTCTAGGCTAATCTTATGTAATGCCTGGACCAACTATTGGCCTAAGCCCAAACCTAGGACAAAAAAATGGACCATATAGAAAGGCAGAGTTTAATTCCATTTAAAAGGTTATCCCAACTTTTGATAATCCTGGCCACTGTTTCTTTTTCACAAAGGGAAACGATCCACCTGCACAGCATGTCTGAACTCATTACCAATGCAGTGGTGTAACTGGTCAAGATGAGAGGATTCTTCCCCTTCCCCAACTGAGATTTGGTCAAGGTATGGCGCAAGTAATTTTATAGCCCTTAATATGGTTAAGCACTGAATGTGGATTGGATAATTCAGCCATTGGTTTCCCCACTGAGATATGCAGTTGAAACCAAATTAAAAAAAAATAAGTTTCCACACTAGAATAAAACAAACTTTTCAAAAAAAAAATTTCCCCCTCAAAAAACAGTCTGGGATAATGAGAGAAAAAGACCTCTACCTCAGAATAGCCAATAGCTCAATGAATAGGGCACTCACTTGCCGTGTAAGAGAGATTCAAGTCAAAGTCAATGTTTCCTAGTAGCTAGGGTCAGGAGGGACCTGAACAGATCATCTAGCTTGACCCCCTGCCACAGGCAGGAATGAATGCTGGGTTCACAAGACCCCAGACAGGTGATCATCCAACCTCCTCTTGAATTTGCCCAAGGTAGGGGCGAGGACCATTTCCCTGGGAAGTTGGTTCCAGATTTTGGCCACCCTAACTGTAAAATATTGCCTTCTGATTTCTAACCTAAACCTATTCTTCATCAGCTTATTACTATAGTTCCTTGTCACCCCAGGGGGTGCTGGGGAGAAAAGAGCTCTACCTGTTTGCTGTTGATCTCTCCTGATGAGTTTGTAGGCAGCCACCAGGTCCCCCCTCAGCCTCCTCTTGCTGAGGCTGAACAGGTACAGGTCCCTCAGTCTCTCCTCGTAGGACCTGTCCTGCTGCCCTCTCACCAAGCGGGTAGCCCTCCTCTGACCCCTCTCCAGGCTGGCCACATCCTTTTTGAAGTGGACACCCAGTACTGGACGCAGTACTCCAACTGTGGCCTGACCAAAGTCGCATAGAGGGAGAGTATCACCTCTCTGGACTAGCTTGAGATGCACGTTTGGATGCATGACAAGGTATGGCTGCCCTTGCTGGCTGCGGTCTGGCATTGGCAGCTCATGTTCATCTTGGAGTCAAGACTCCAAAATCCCTTTCCGCCTCTGTGCTTTCAAGAAGGGAACTCCCCAGCCTGTATATGTGCTATGGATTCCTTCCCACAAGGTGCAGCACCCTGCATTTGTCTACATTGAACCACATCCTATTCTCATCTGCCCACTTTTTTAGTCTGTCTAAATCTACTTGCAGCTCTCTCTCCTTTCAAGTGTGTCCACCTCGCCCCACATCTTAGTGTCATCAGCAAATTTGGACAGTGTGCTTTCCACCTCCTCATGCAAGTTGCTGATGAAGATGTTAAACAGTGCAGGCCCAAGGACCAAGCCCTGGGGTACCCCACTGCTCGCATCTCACCAGTTTGAGTACAACCCATCCACCACTACTCTCAGGGTTCACCCCATCAGCCAATTTTTAACCCATCCAACTGTGCAGGCATCAATGCCACAGTCGCTTAATTTATTGATGAGGATAGGGTGAGAGACAGTGTCAAAGGCCTTCTTAAAGTCTAGAAAGACTACGTCCATGGCGACACTATCATCCAAGGATTTTGTTACTTGGTCATAAAAGGCAATCAGGTTGGTCAGGCAGGACCTGCCTTTGATGAACCCATGCTGATTGCCCCTGAGCATGATCTCCCCTGCTGGCCCCCCACAGATGTGCTCCTTGATGATACTCTCCAAGATCTTCCCGAGCACCGAGGTGAGGCTTACAGGCCTTTAGTTACTTGGGTCCTCCTTCCTCCCCTTCTTGAAAATTGGGATCACATTAGCCAGTTTCCAATCCCCTGGCACCTGGCCAGATGACCATGAATGCTCATATAGCTGGGCCAAGGGCTCTGAGATGACCCCTGCCAGCTCCCTCAACACCCTTGGGTGGAGGGCATCTGGACCTGCAGATTTAAAAATGTCTAGCCCTTCCAGAAGATCCCTAACTACATCTG